>NC_084973.1:27389679-27556959 GCF_963691925.1 Scomber scombrus
CTGGAGAGGAGAGGTGGGCACGGCATGATGATTGTGGGCACTAATAGCAGACTGCACATTTGCACCATCAAATACAGGTTGAGGTTTACTCTTTGATGTTCACCTACATACACACAGCACATTAATACATGCTGGTAAGGAATAGCTTACGGTTCATTATTATATTATTTGCAGTAGTTGAAATGCTCTGTTGTTAGCTTGACAGCACACATATGTTCTTTATTTTGAATGTTTGATATGACTAGCTAATAGTGTTAACCTTACTATTTGGTCATAGTTTTCATATTTTCATTGATGGCTGTATGTGCTGTCGATCTTTAGTTGCAGACGAGAGACCTCTGGTGGACATTTGGAGCATTGCTTGTACTACCGTGACTGTTTACAGCAGCAGTGCTATTGTCATTATTTATTTGTTTATTCAAACCATTACAACCAATTATATATATTCTGTTGTTGTTTAATATCCTTCAGATAACAACAACGTCAAGAAGTCATACTTGGCTGTTTATTCATACTGGATAAACTACGATGTACCCATCTATCTTCACTCCTGTGGGACATTATTGAAGATTGTTGACTGAACTCCTGGATAACTGCAGTTTTTCTAACAGAAGACTAAAGCCAGACTTGTATATGCCAGTATTCAATCAGATATATTCACAATATATTTATTTTATTCTTTAGTACTATTTTACTGCTGTTTCTATTGTTATTGTATTGCAATTGATGCTGCAGTGTTGAGGAGCTGAAACCCAATAATGTTACCCCCATATACTTGAATAATGGGATGTAACAATAAGAGCCTGATTGATATGTCGGTCAGCCGATATTATTGGCTGATACTGACCTATCGCATATCGATTGGTATCTTGTTGTTAATTCAAAGATAAAATAAATGTTTATTTTTCTTCTCTGCGTTGTTTTTATTTATAGCTATTCATGATTATTGTATAAAATGACATCAGTGCAATGAAACAGTAATCACCACTGGGAATTTAATAACGTTTATTATTAAACTGTGAAATGTCCTGCATACATTACATATCTTTGTCACAAGTGTTTTATAATCACATTTGAGGGATCATTGCAAAAAAAAAAAAAAAGATTATTTATATATTCTGTACATAACATTATCAGCCAATATATGGATATCAGAAATGTTTTACTCCCTTATAACTATGTTGGCATCAGCTCCAAAATCCAGGATCAGTAGGGCCCTAGTAACAATACATTAATATGGCATTATTTATTTGACTAGAAGTTAGCACAATTTGATAAGAATGACTATTAAATATCCCCAAATTAAAGCCAGAGTCAGCCCTTTAACTTCATAGTCATTCTTTTATTTCAAATGTAGTTTGTTGCAGAGCAAAGTCAACACAGCAACAATGTGCATCCTTTCATATACATATGAATACGGTATGACTTGTTTGTAGACTATGCCAAAAATGTGGGGGTAAAGAAATTCTCACGTTTTAGTCTCACAGTGGAAAAAGCAGAAATCCGTTAAAGGTAGTATGATTATTGCTATTATCATATAAAGTATAGCCGGCATATAAAACCATGTAGACCACATCCCCCTTTTCCAGCTGAATAACTAGTGAATTAGAAAGTCTGGTATTGCCAGTTTCATCATTGACATTATCATTCCACAACAGTCTCTTGTCATTGTGATAGAGAGTAACAACACTTTGGACATGCTTCCGGAGATCCACTGTAGTGAATGAGAAGTAGTAGGCTCCTCTGACTGGGGCTGTGAAGTGACCTGCATCAGAGGAGAAAATCAGTGAGGCTTTTTCCTGCTGTTGAACTACCTCTTCTCTAAGTTCAGTAGGCTGTTGCTTCTCAATACTTTGGTCAGGCTGCTGTAGGTGGGTTTGTCTAATCTGAAGGAATTGTTGTTCAGTGCTCTTGCTTTATTAACATCACATTACCCAGCGACTGTATAGTCTGTAAAAGTTGAGAGCTCTCTGTTACACATTCAGTGAGTCAGTTTGCATCCCATAATGTTTATAGAAAGTGATATAACAGAGAGATATAAGTGATCACCTTAAAACAGACCAAAAGCCTGTCAAAGCCTTTGCAGAACATTTCATTCTCTTGTGTTTTATAAACTATATGTAAATGTCTGTGCAAAGGTTTTGAAAAAGTTTCACAAAACTGCATGAACGAGAAACTCACTTCATCATGAGAACCTTATCAGTAACCAAATTAAATGTAATTACATAACACAAAATCACATACATGACTCAATATTAGCAAAGTACCAACGACCTGGCTCAAGCCCTCTGAGAGGACACAGAGAAACTCCATTAAAAATGTTATGATGCATTGTAAAAGGTTGAATGGGTGAAATCTCAAAAGAGCCAATTCAAAGAGAAATTTCTCCTCCTCAAACAACCAAGTGTGCAGCTGGAGAGATAGTGGAGAAACAAAGCAATTACAGAAGATGGAGTGAAAGCTGTAACAATTAATACATATTAAAAACATCTAACAAAAAAATTATAATGAGTTCATTACATTATAATAGTTAATTTGTGTGTGTAGCAGAAAGAGATGAGTACCTGTAGTTGGACTGTAGGCCTGACCAAAGTTGGTGAAGACTTTACTGAACTTAAGTGTGATGGCAGTAGTGAAGTGTCCAACTTGTCCAGCATCAGTGAGACCAAGTGAGAACGCCACCTTTGGTCGGTCTGTGTGAATGTGAGAAGATTCACATAGAGGGAAAAAATAGCTCCACTTATAAACAGTTGATGAACAAATTGTATTGTGTCTCTTTTGGTGAATAGTATTCATAGAAACTTATGTTACTCTGATCCTGTTGCATTTGGACTTTTTGAACGGAGCATGGATGATAAGAGTAATGTTAGTCTTTTATTTTTCATAAGTATGTATCTGTTTGTTTTCCAGACTCAGGTTGTAAAGAGTCTAGATTATGGTCCATGTGATGTGTATTTTTATGTGTCTAAAACCATTTATTACAAATCCAGCACAACAAAAAACATTCCTCAAACACACATTCACAGAGGGAAAACCAGAAAACCATCAAAGGTGATACAATTTAAAGCCAAATTAAAAAGGTAGATCTTAAGTTTGCTTTTATAGTATCTGCACTCTCTGCTGCTCTCAGGTCCTCTGGAAGGCTGCTCCAGAGACCAGGACCAGGGTAATAAAAAGATGCCTCTCTGTGGGTTTTTGTCTGGACTTTGGGAACAATTAAAAGGCTGCTACCAGAAGACCTGAGAGTTCTAGAGGGTTCATAGGATAAAAACAAATCTGATAAATAGGAAGGACTAAGACCATTAAGAGCTTTATAATCCAATAAAACGCCTTTTTAATTATGGATGGCTGAGACTTTTCTACAGCTCAACCAGGACAAATCTCAAATTTTGGTCATTTGTACTGACACCCTGAGGTAAAAACTCAATGAGAAAACTGCAGACACTGGCACTAGACCCCCGTCAACGGGTGGAAAACATAGGAGTTATCTTTGACTCTCATTAGAAATGTCACCAAGACTGCATTTTATCATTTAAAAAACATTGCCAGATGTCGACCGTTTTTCTCTCATGCCAGTACAGAGATGCTAATGCACACTTTTAATGCAGAATGGACAACTGTAATGCTCTGCTTTCTGGTCTCCCAAAAAAGAATATATCTCAGTTACAGTTCATTCAGAACTCAGCTGCATGTGTGCTGACAAAGACCAGAAAGAGAGCACACATTACACCGATTTTAAAGTCTCTGCACCCTCTATCTTCATAAGTTTTAAGGAGGTATAAAGTAGGATATATTTAATCTCAGAGGTTTAACTACTGGACAGAAGATAATAATAATAATGATAATACATTTTATTTAAAGGCGCCTTTCAAAGCACTCAAGGACACCTTACAAGGCACATATAACATAACAGTACATCAAACAATATAAATGAGGTAACATTTAGTGCAAAGATAAATAAATAAATATGAATGTGACTACATAGTGCATTTGTACAATAAATAAACAAGAATGTGATTGCATAGTCAGTATAAGACAGAGTATGCCACTCTGAATAGGTGCGATTTTAAGATGTCTCCTACTAAAGTCTATTCAGTCTTTGTGCACTGCAGGCTTGAAGTGTCCACATCACATTTGTGAAAGTTGAATATTGGACCAGGATTGGCTTCTAAACTAGTTGTGATGCATTATTTTATCTTTTAATTGCTCAGTTTGCATTAGTTACCAATTAGTTACCAAGTACATTTTAACTAACCCTAACCCTGTAAAGCACTTTGAACTGCATTTGATTTGTTTGAAAGGTGAAAAGTTGACTTATTGATAGCTGTGATGCTAAATTTGCCATGACTCCCATGTATTTATGCTAACAACATTAGCAATAAAAATATTGTTCAATTTTACTTTTCCTCTCATTTTCCATGTGTTTTCCATGACTGGAAAATTGGTAATTTTCCAGTCATGGACTGCCAACTATCTGCTTAGCAGATGGCTTTACATAACATTTTTTCATCGCTAGCTAGTTGCCTACTGTGTGCTCAGCAGGTGGCGTTTCATAACTTTTTCTTGGAAAATATTTGTCTGCTGTGGTTGAAAACACCATGAGAGTGAACCAAAACAGTAAAGCTAAACAATAAGCTGAAAGCTCTTTAAGGCCCCAATAGACACAGAGCTCTTTGCAGGTTGCAAGTTTAATACAAGTGACACCTCTGACATTACTCATATATATTAAGCTATATATATATATAGCTTTCTTTTTCCCCGTGGGAGCGGCTGGAGGTGGAAGCCGTGGCACGCTTTTGTCGGTCATTGTCAGTCGCTACTGGCTGTTTACGGCTATCTCCGTGGATCATGGATGTATTATGTCAACACATTCAAAAACATTAATTTTGAATCTTAGATATTGATCTCAGAAAGCATCTTAAAGAAATGGTTACATTCAATCCTTGCGTTTGAGAGGGAAAAAAATCACAAACAAAAATGTATTATATATTATTTTATAAAAAATAATTATCTACCTGCAATCTTGCTTTCACTGGCTGTCAGTCTGGCCTGTATAGCTGGAATAAAAGCAGAACATTACTCCTAAAGTAAAGTTTATGTGAACATTACATGAATGTGTTGATCACTATGTGAATGAACCTGTATTCTCCTGCTCCAGCTTCCTCAGCTCCACACTGTGTGTGATGGCCATGTCTCTCAGCTCCTTCAGCTCAGCCCAGATGTCAGGGGTGATGTTGGTCTGATCACTGGTTGCTTTGACACCCAGGATCTCAGACTGAACCTCCGTCTGAGTGATATCAATCCCTGTCACCCCTCCACTCACACCCTGAGCCCTCGTCCAGTACAGACAGAGCAGCAACACCAGAAAAGCTGCGGCACGCCTCATTGTGAAATATCACCTCTTTAGACAGCAAGATGCAGTCTGACACCACTCCTTCAGTTCCTGTCTTTATATACACGTAAAACAGGTCACTGAACTGCTGCATGAGAATTAAACAGGTGTCTTTGATAACGAATGCAAAAATAACACCAAAGATCCTTGAACACTGAACTTAAAGCAAACAACAAGTTAGAATGATGTTCATTCAAAATCATTGATAGTGAAAATTTGCAGTGTAAAGAGATGATAAGAGTAATGTCAGTCTTTTATTTTTCATAATTATGTATCTGTTTGTTTTCCAGACTCAGGTTGTTCATAGGATAAAAGCAAATCTGATAAATAGGAAGGAGTTAGATCATTAAGAGCTTTATAAACCAATAAAAGGCCTTTTTAACTGTATTTTAGATATTAAATTATGGATGGCTGAGACTTTTCTACAGCTCAACCAGGACAAATCTCAAATTTTGGTCATTTGTACTGAAGCCCTGAGGTAAAAACTCAATGAAAAACTGCAGGCACTGGCACTGAACCCCCGTCAACAGGTGGAAAACATAGGAGTTATCTTTGACTCTCATTAGAAATGTCACCAAGACTGCATTTTATCATTTAAAAAAACATTGCCAGAGGTCGACCGTTTTTCTCTCATGCCAGTACAGAGATGCTAATGCACACTTTTAATGCAGAATGGACAACTGTAATGCTCTGCTTTCTGGTCTCCCAAAAAAGAATATATCTCAGTTACAGTTCATTCAGAACTCAGCTGCATGTGTGCTGACAAAGACCAGAAAGAGGGCACACATTACACCGATTTTAAAGTCTCTGCACTGGCTACAAGTTTTAAAGAGGTATAAAGTGGGATATATTTAATTTCAGAGGTTTAACTACTGGACAGAAGATAATAATAATAATGATAATGCATTTTATTTAAAGGCGCCTTTCAAAGCACTTCAAAATTGGTAATTTTCCTGTCATGGACTGCCAACTGTGTGCTTAGCAGATGGCTTTACATAACATTTTCTCATCGCTAGCTAGTTGCCAACTGTGTGCTTAGCAGGTGGCGTTTCATAACTTTTTCTTGGAAAATATTTGTCTGCTGTGGTTGAAAACACCATGAGATTGAACCAAAACAGTAAAGCTTAACAATAAGCTGAAAGCTCTTTAAGGCCCCAATAGACACAGAGCTATTTGCAGGTTGCAAGTTTAATACAAGTGACACATCTGACATTACGCATTGTCATGTAACATATTGTTGTAATAAAAGATATATTGACTATAGCTGCTTTAATAATTTGATGCATTACTACCTTTGACTTTGCTGCTGACAGCTGAACTTGCTGTTGATCACTGGTCTTTGTTTGTTCACACTGAGATGAATCATCCATTAATGGAGGAGACTAAAAGTGGAGAAAAACAGTATGTGTTACATTCATGCATGCATTTTAGATATGAACCGTTATTCTTAATTACAAATGAAAATATGTAATTTAAAAAAAACTGAATAGCTGTGTGTTGAGACTGCCCACCACTCCTGTCATCTGGAGGTAATTATTCCAGCTTAAAAGGGGGCAAAAGTAAAGTTATTAGAGAGTAATTGTGTTCAATTATGGTTTATCATATTATTATTATTAAATCAATATGGTGTATCATATTATTTATTCAGTCAAATATAAAATCAGGGAGGCCACAATTTCACAAATGAACATCATACTACATTGAAGAAGGCTTTAAACTAGCGATTGAGACCATAAAAACATTTTGAGAACGTTTACTGAGGTTAGAAATCAAGTGAGAAGTTGGTGAATTCTCCATTGACTTGTATAAAGAGGAAGTCCTTTTGACACCAAAACGGTCGCCCCCTGGTGGCCTTTTGATAGAATGCAGTTTTAAGTTACTTCCGCGTTGGCCTCATTTCAGAGGACCAAAGCTCCCCGCCTGGTAGTGACCTGAGGTTAACCTACTGCTCCTCTCCTCTTCTCATACTTCTGTGAGATCTTCTCAGCAGGTAGAAACTGCAACAAGGTTAATGATCCACAAGGGACATTATAAAAAGAAGACATGACGTGCGAATGAGCGATAGAAAACCGATGGTCTCTTTTTAAAAAAAAAATTTTTTTTGGTGTGTCCCTTAATTATAGCTTCGCGAGACAAAATTCACGTCGACGAGAAATATCGTCGCGTTTCGTCTTGCGATCACACCCCTACCTTACACACTTACAAGTTTATCCAACTGTGTCACTTGGTTGAGTAGTATTTCACGCTGATGAAAAACTACTGAACGACTCCACTCATTGCTGGCCTGAAAGCAGTGTTTTTAATTTTATTAATGAATTAAAGATAGTACAATGTTGAGGTGGATGTCAGCAGCAACAGCCCTATATCTCTAGTGGAAACACTGCATTACATTAGATTAATTTGGCAAATGTTAAGAAGTTTCTTTAATCAAGTTACAATACAAGTATATTCAACCTCTGTAGGAACAATGCAAATGACATTTATTATATAGCTGTATTATATTATATTATCATTTTAAAGGATTTTTAAGGGGTTCCTCCTTATTTAACTCAAAGGTCTAAGATGTTGTAGAGTTTTGTAGAAATATGTGACTTGTGACATTTAGCTACATAAATAAAACTGACTTGAAATCATAACCAACATGAGCACATACCATACAGGTATTACAAAACCAGATTATCCTTTATTTTATATGAATTTATAATAAATGTAACGTCTTTGAATCAAAATCCAATGCCAAGTCCCAAATTTATTTAACAGCATAGATCTTGCAGACAACTCATTTTCCTAACATAAGCTTGTCAGAACTGTTTTCTCTTCTTTGTCAACTATACACATAAAACAGGAGAAAACAGTAAATGTTCCTGTTGTTTTTATCCACTTGTTCTCTTTTTCCATTAAGTTATCCCTCACGTCAATTCACTTCACAGTTTACATTCTCCTCTCACTCAAAACACTTATCCTCCACTGTGATCGTAACGTACCGAATAATTACAGCTGATACCTTGTACAGTCGGCAATCGATTAGACTGAGTAATATTTGGACCTGGTCTGAATCAGGTACCAGGTTGGGTCTAGATTTCTCAGAAGCAAGTGGACCTTTGGCTTGATTATGTCAATGGGAAAATTCAGTTTTTTCCTTTTAATACATTTGCAGAATTTTCTAAAATTTCTGATTTAGACATGGTGTCATTACGCAGTTTGTCCAGCAGAGCGCGCTTCAACTTCATTGTTCACAATGCTATCAGCCACATGAGGGGCGGAGTTAGCATCAGAGCTCAAGGTAGTACAGACTGGAGTCAACGGTGTGAACAAGCGTGTGAAATACATGCTGAGAAGTTCATTAACAATAATCCCGTAATTTTCCTTTTTCAATATAAGTAATGACATTAACTGTTAATTATACAGTATATCCTGTGCATGTATTTGTGTGTGTGTGTGTGTGTTACCTTTGGTTTCTTGAAGCCAAAGAACCCTGAGGAGGAGTGTGTGTGTCCCATCTCTATCAGAGGGGCAGTATGGAAGATTTCCAGGAGAACTCAAGGCCTTAAAAAAAGGAAAGTCTTCATCAAATGTTTTAACTCAGACTACAATTGTAAAATTACAAAAAATGACAACAGACAGATTACAAAAATACTCAATGTTGGTATCTCTTGATATCAACGGGCACCAAAGAGATTAAATAAGGAGGACAGCATTTGTTACTTTCTGAGCACAGATAATATAAGAAATAAGAAAATATAAAAAAAATATAAAATAATATTCTGGTAGTGAGTTTATGAAACATCTCTTTTACATGTGGGCAAAAACTGACTACTGACAAAGTAGTCCAATAAGACTATGAAAGGTATTTACTTCAAGTGTCAGTTTAATTGAACTGTATCATATATGCTGAACAAGTTCTCACCTTTGCTGGAACAAACATCGATCCTTCCTTCAACTGCCAAATCACTGTTTTTGCCTTTGATTATTTAAAATTTAAAATTAGAAAAACAGAAAAAACAATCTGATTTCGAATGATCAAATTACTGTTAAACCACAGCACATATTAAACTGCCTTATTTTAATACTTCACACAATTCTGATGTTTCAAGAGGTATGAGCTTTAAACCACTGGACTGGTTTGCTTCCAGCTGCTGGGCTCAGCTTCTGAATTATAATCTAAAAGCAATAATTGAGCTCACCAGAACACAGCATGAAAGTACACAAGTTTCTAACATGTTGTACCACACTCATATAATAGTAATACAACTATGATATGAGTGTGGTATAACATGCTAGATGAGCTATGTGTACAATATTCAGTTTTTATTACTTCAGTTCAACATACAGAGTCATGTCTGTCACATCTGTCAGCAAACACATCTGCTACCTGTCAACGGACACCAGAAGCCCCTCCCTCACAGGAAGTTGCAGGTCTTCCTTCTCTGTGATGATCAGCATGTGCGGGCCTGAAAGAGCAGGGCTGATTAGGAAAAGTCAAGCAAAAAAGAAATGTGTATAGAGTGTTTTTACAGCTCTTAAATTAAAAAAAGGGTCCTGTCATCCATCTGAGAAAAAGAGGGAGAGGGAGAGAGAGAGAGGAGAGAGGGAGAGAGAGAAAGAGAGAGAGAGAGAGAGAGAGAGAGAGAGAGAGAGAGAGAGAGAGAGAGAGAGAGAGAGAGAGAAAGAGAGAGAGAGAGAGAGAGAAAGAGAGAGAGAAAGAGAGAGAGAGAGAGAGAGAGAGAGAGAGAGAGAGCTGAAACCATGTCAATCAAAAGCTGTAGTGAATTTAAATGAGGCCATTTGAGGTCACAACATCACAACATCACAACATCACAACATCACAACATCACATGAGAATCTATATCATCAGGCTTCAAGTTGTACAATCAGTGTCATGAATCCAGCTGCCTCACAAGGTAAGACAGTGATAGAAGTGATGGACAGATGGTTCATCCAATCACCTGCCAAAGTAATTTTAAGTGCCTGCTCCTTTCCAGTTTCCAAGGAAGAGTTATCAGATGTTTCTGTGTAACAAACCATCTGGTGCCTCAGGTTAGCCCAAACAAACACTGATAAAAGTTTTCCCTGCTGTAATCATTCCTCCTGTTCATACTGGCTATTTAAAGATCCTGTTCATATGTGTTTTTAATCTAAGTGATGAGATAAAAAAATCCACAATTTGTCCAAACAGTCATTTTGTGCAAAAAAATGCATGTAAACGTTTATTTGAAGCTTGAATGAGGCTTCAGCAGTCTGAGGATATCTGTCACATTTACAATCTTTTTAGCATCAAATTCCCACTTTGTTTCCCTGTTGAGCTGCAGTGGAAGTACAGTAACAAACAGACACTTTGGCACTTAAAAAACTGTAATACTGAAATATATATACTCATTCTTTTTTTTTTTTTACAGAAAAAGGAGTGTGGATTTTGGCCTCCATCACTTTCATTGCAAGTCCATTGTGAAAGGATCTTCTAGTGGTCAGTATGATCAGGAGGAATGATTACAGCAAGAAAAACACACTTATTGTTCATTTGGACTGCTGACTATTGCCAGACTTGAACAATTGTAAACCTGTCTTTCAGAAAGCTGCAGAATGTAATTTCTTTACATTAAAAGAAATGTACATTCGAGACTCAGAGTTGGGAGACTGCAGAATGTTTTTTAAAAAAAAAGACTCATCTTTATGTAAATGCACCCAAACATTTCTTACATGTCATGGGACTGAAGGTGAAGATTTTGTGAATCTGCATGTGGGAGGTTCTGCAACACGTGTGTTAGCATGTCACACACACGACTCATAAACATTCCTCTGCTGTAAGGTGGGAGAGTCCACTGAGGCTGCTGCTGGAGAGGAGAGGTGGGCACGGCATGATGATTGTGGGCACTAATAGCAGACTGCACATTTGCACCATCAAATACAGGTTGAGGTTTACTCTTTGATGTTCACCTACATACACACAGCACATTAATACATGCTGGTAAGGAATAGCTTACGGTTCATTATTATATTATTTGCAGTAGTTGAAATGCTCTGTTGTTAGCTTGACAGCACACATTTGTTCTTTATTTTGATATAATGTTGAATAGATCTATCGTAAATTATTTGATATGACTAGCTAATAGTGTTAACCTTACTATTTGGTCATAGTTTTCATATTTTCATTGATGGCTGTATGTGCTGTCGATCTTTAGTTGCAGACGAGAGACCTCTGGTGGACATTTGGAGCATTGCTTGTACTACCGTGACTGTTTACAGCAGCAGTGCTACTGTCATTATTTATTTGTTTATTCAACCAATTCTATATTTTCTGTAGTTTTTTAATGTCCTTCAGATAACAACAACGTCAAGAAGTCATTCTTGGCTGTTTATTCATACTGGATAAACTACGATGTACCCATCTATCTTTAACCCTGTGGGACATTATTAAAGATTGTTGACTGAACTCCTGGATAGCTGCAGTTTCTCTAACAGAAGACTAAAGCCAGACTTGTATACGCCAGTATTCAATCAGATATATAATATATTTATTGTATTTTTAGTACTATTTTAGTGCTATTTCTATTGTTATTGTATTGCAATTGATGCTGCAGTGTTGAGGAGCTGAAACCCAATATTGTTACCCCCTTAAACTTGAATAATGGGATGTAACAATAAGAGCCTGACTGATATATCGGTCAACCATATTATTGGCTGATACTGACCTATCAAACATACATAGGTATCGTTGAATATGTTGTCTGATATGTGCCAATATTTGTTTTATTGTTTAAAGTTTGATAGGCAGCATTTTATTAGACGTTCTTAATTCAAGTTTAATATATAAATATTTATTTTTGTTCTGTGCGGTTTGTTTTTGCTTAAAAAAATCACAACTAATTATAATTATTGTATAAAATGACATGAAACATTAATCACCACTTGGAATTTAATAAAGTTTATTGTTAAACTGTGAAGTGTCCTGCCTCCATTACATAACTTGTATCTTCACAAGTGTTCGATAATCACTTTTGAGGGATCATTGCAAAAAAAGAGAAAAATGATAATTATAAATTCTGTGCATAACATTATCAGCCAATATATTGATATCAGATTTTATTTTTGCTCCTTTATATCTGTTTCGGCATCAGCCCCAAAATCCAGTATTGGTAGGGCCCTAGTAACAATAAATGAATACCAAATGATTTAATTGACTAGAAGTTAGACCAATTAGAGTATAAAAATGACTATTAAATATCCCCAAATTAAAGTCAGAGTCAGCTCTTTTACCTCATTGTCAATCTTTTATTTCAAATGTAGTTTGTTGCAGAGCAAAGCCAACACAGCAACAATGTGCATCCTTTCATATACATATGAATACTGTATGACTTGTTTGTAGACAATGCCAAAAAATTTGGGTTAAAGAAATTGTCATGTTTTCGTCTCACAGTGGAAAAAGCAGAAATCCATTAAAGTTAGTATGATCATTGGTATCATCGAATACACTATAGTTGGCAGGTAAAACCATGAACACCACATCCCCCTTTTCCAGCTGAAGAACCAGTGAATTAGAAAATCTGGTATAGCCATGTTCATCATTGAAATTATCATTAAACAACACTCTCTTGTCATTGTGATAGAGATAAATACGACTCCATACTTTAGTCCGGACATCCACTGTAGTGAATGACAAGTAGTAGACTCCTCTGACTGGGGCTGTGAAGTGGCCTGCATCAGAGGAGAAAATCAGTGAGACTTTTTCCTGCTGTTGAACTTCCTCTTCTCTAAGTTCAGTAGGCTGTTGCTTCTCAATACTTTGGTCAGGCTGCTGTAGGTGGGTTTGTCTAATCTGAAGGAATTGTTGTTCAGTGCTCTTGCTTTGTTAACATCACATTACCCAGCGACTGTATAGTCTGTAAAAGTTGAAAGCTCTCAGTTACACATTCAGTGAGTCAGTTTGCATCCCATAATGTTAATAGAAAGCGATATAACAGAGAGATATAAGTGATCACCTTAAAACAGACCAAAATCCTGTCAAAGCCTTTGCAGAACATTTCATTCTCTTGTGTTTTGTAAACTATCTGTAAATGTCTGTGCAAAGGTTTTGAAAAGGTTTCACAAAACTGCATTAACGAGAAACTCACTTCATCACGAAAACCTCATCAGTCACCAAATGAAATGTAATTACATAACACAAAATCACACACATGACTCAATATTAGCAAAGTACCAACGACCTGGCTCAAGCCCTCTGAGAGGACACAGAGAAACTCCATTAAAAGTGTTATGATGCACTGTAAAAGGTTGAATGGGTGAGATATCTCAAAAGAGCCAATTCAAAGAGAAATTTCTCCTCCTCAAACAACCAAGTGTGCAGCTGGAGCCATAGTGGAGAAAAAAAGCAATTATAAAAGATGGAGTGAAAGCTCTAATAATTAATACACATTAAAAACATTTAATAAACGAATTATAATGAGTTCATTACATTATAATAGTTCATGTGTGTGTGTAGCAGAAAGAGATGAGTACCTGTAGTTGGACTGTAGGCCTGACCAAAGTTGGTGAAGACTTTACTGAACTTAAGTGTTGTGTCAGTATTGAAGGGTCCAACTTGTCGATTATCAGTGAGACCAAGTGAGAACGCCACCTTTGGTCGGTCTGTGTGAATGTGAGAAGATTCACATAGAGGAAAAAAATAGCTCCACTTATAAACAGTTGATGAACAAATTGTATTGTGTCTCTTTTGGTGAATAGTATTCATAGAAACTGATGTTACTCTGATCATGTTGCATTTGGACTTTTTGAACGGAGCATGGAGCTTCTGTGATACGGCAGTACAAGCAGGCTGATTACTGGATGAAGTTACTCTGTAATAATGATATAAACAGTTTACCTGCATTCTGTCTCTTCAGCTCCTCCACCTCGTTTTCACTGGTGTTCATTCTGGCCTCCAACACTGTCAACACATTTAACATTAATATTATTGTGAAGTATGTTTATGATTAGCAGGTTTCAAATTGTTAACATGATCACTATGGAGGCTGACCTGTGCTCTTATCTTCAAATGTTGTTTTTCTGGATTGGAGATCTGAAATAGAAGGCAAAATTAATAATTATGAATTGATCTACAGCCGATTTAAAATATAATATTTTCAGATTCACAAAAACAAAAGGTATTTCAAAACTATTCAAAGTCAACTTTGGGAAATTGATGGGCCAAGTAAAAGCAGATCTTACAAAATGTGAAATTCTCCCACTGTCTCTAATAGGGCAAATAGCAGCAATAAGAATGAACATACTGCCAAGATTACTATTTCTTTTTCAGTCATTACCTATATATATACCTATTCCTGTTTCCACTGTCACTACAATCAATAAGTGGCTGCCAAAATGTATATGGCAAAGTAAACCACCCAGACTTAAATTTAAAAGGCTACCATTCTCAAAAGACAGGGGAGGTCTGGATTTGTCCAGTCTGAAAGAGAACTACTGGGCAGCTCAACGTAGGTCAATGGTTGCCTGGATATCCCAAGACACTGATACTATATGGGTCAGAATGGAGCAGAGTGACTGCTCAGATAAGCCATTGGACTCAATCCCATGTTTCAATAAGGATCACTGAGGGAAATAGAAGATTACAAAGTATGGGTAAAAACACTGTCATTATCCAGAGCTATAAGGGAAGCAAATAACATAGATTTACTTCCAGCTAGACTTGATACAGGTTTTAAAAGATGGGAAGTCCATGGTTTAATAGTTTTAGATCAGTTGTTTGAGGGAGATGTTCTGAAATCTTTTGAACAGCTCCAAAACAAATATGACTCACCAAACCAAGACTTTTTCAGATACTCACAAATAAGACACTACTTACACAACCTTCATCTAATATAGAACTTTTTTATTTTATTTTCTATTATTATTATTTTATCGATTGAGGGAACGGTTAAAACAAAGCTCATATCACATATATAGAAGATATTGTGGGA
The DNA here is from genome assembly GCF_963691925.1 of Scomber scombrus. NCBI lineage: Eukaryota > Metazoa > Chordata > Actinopteri > Scombriformes > Scombridae > Scomber > Scomber scombrus. The sequence continues at coordinate 27,405,022 of NC_084973.1, forward strand.
GAAGTTAAACAATAATAATCTGGATATTAAAAGAAAATGGGAATTAGAGATGAATATCATCATTTCTGATGAACACTAGGAAACTTCATGTAGCCAGGTACAGAGGATAACTAGTAGCCCTAATTGCAAAGAGTTTGAATGGAAGATTAAAATAAGATACTTCAAAACCCCACGTTACATCAACATGGAGCAATACCTCAGAATAGTGCTGGAGGGGATGTGGCTTGCTGGGAGACCACAGGCATATATTTATCAGAATATTGGCAAAATGTACAAAAAGAAATGAAAAAATGCCTATTTATAAAATCAACATTATAACCGTCATACTTCATATGAGGGATATTACCAGATGATCTTGAAGAGAATAACCAAACATATCTGTTAAGAGTTGTCCTCTTGATAGTAAATAAAGTAATTACAGCCTCCTGACTTAAGCCACACCCTCCCACAATAACACAATGGAGGGAAAGAATTCAAGATGTTTACCACATGGATTATATGACAGTGGCATTACAGATGAAATCAGATGCCTTCATTAACAAATGGACTCCCATTGCCCTACATTTCAACCTGATGTGATACACTAGTTGGCCTGCCCCCCCTCTTCCCCTTTTATTTCTTCTCCTCCTCCTCCTCCTCCTCCTCCTCCTCCTCCTCCTCCTCCTCCTCCTCCTCCTCCTCCTCCTCCTCGCTGGTTAGATTTTGACTGGTCAGTTTTAATCTTATTCTTCTGTTGTAATGTATATCTCAATGTATTACTGCACATAATACAATATTGTGATGATGAAACATCCTCATTTAACCTACATATTCTGTGTTATTAAGTTTTGCCCTTGATGGGTAAGGTCAAGAGATCCATGGACTAGTAACCGCTTAAAGACACTTATACCGATGACATTTTCTATTTTATTTTATTGTATCTCTTATTGTACTGTATAAAACATTTATTGGATGACTGCACTTGATAAAAGGGAAGAAAAAAAAAGTTTGAACAAATCTAATATTGAACTTGTCTCTGCTAAATAGATAAATATCTTTTGACTTCTCTTCAGTCACTTTGGGAATTAAAACTGGCAAACGTTCATCATGAATCACACCTTAATATAAAATAAATGTATTCTCTTTGCTAGAATACAGTAAAAAAGAAAAGTTTTTGCATTTTAATTTATTGTTGTAGTTTACCTGTGTTCTCTATCTTCAGCTCCTCCACCTCGTTTTCACTGGCGCTCATTCTGGCCTCCAACACTGTCAACACATTTAACATTAATATTATTGTGAAGTATGTTTATGATCAGCAGGTTTCAAGTTGTTAACATGATCACTATGGAGACTGACCTGTACTCTTATCTTCAAATGATGTTACTCTGGATTGAAGATCTGCAATAGAAGGCAAAATTAATAATCAGATTAATAATTGATCAGCAGGCAGAGGTTTTTACATTTTATTGATTGTTGTAGTTTACCTGTGTTCTCTATCTTGAGCTCCTCCATCACATTTTCACTGGTTTTAAATCTGGCCTTCAAAACTGTGAACACATTCAGCATTTTTATATTCAAGGAGATAATCTACCTAACTGGAACTTCAAATATTTGTATGTCTTCCTGATGAACCAGTAGATGTGTAATTTCCAGTTTACTGCTGTTCTTAATAATGATATAAGCGGTTTACCTGCATTCTCTATCTTGAGCTTCATCATCTCGTTTTCACTGGCGTTCATTCTGGTCTCCAACACTGTGAATATATTTGAAGTTTTTCAGTAAAAGCTTTATTTTGAGTCTTAGATCTTAAAGAAGTTGTTACATTTAACTCTTGAATTTGACAGTAAAAAAAAAAAATAAAATATATAAAATAAATAAATTACATATTATTTTATAAAATATAAATATCTACCTGCATTCTTGCTTTCACTGGCTGTCAGTCTGGCCTGTATGGCTACAATAAAAGCAGTAAATTACTCCTAAAAGTAATGTCTATGTGAACATTACATGAATTTGTTGATCACTATGTGAATGAACCTGTATTCTCCTGCTCCAGCTTCTCCATCTTGCTCTTGCTGTTGCTCAGCTCCACACTGTGTTTGATGGCCATGTCTCTCAGCTCCTTCAGCTCAGCCCAGATGTCAGGGGTGATGTTGGTCTGATCACTGGTTGCTATGACACCCAGGATCTCAGACTGAACCGCCGTCTGAGTGATATCATTCCCTGTCACCCCTCCACTCTCACCCTGAGCCCTCGTCCAGTACAGACAGAGCAGCAACACCAGAAAAGCTGCAGCACGCCTCATTGTGAAATATCACCTCTTTAGACAGCAAGATGAAGTCTGACACCACTCCTTCAGTTCCTGTCTTTATATACACGTAAAACAGGTCACTGAACTGCTGTATGAGAATTAAACAGGTGTCTTTGATAACCAATGCAAAAATAGCACCAAAGATCCTTGAACACTGAACTTAAAGCAAACAACAAGTTAGAATGATTCTCCTTCTTACACAATAACAGCATTAAAGGACAGGTTCACAATCTTTCAAGTCACTCTTAAAACAACAGTCAGTTGCCCAAATTAACATTGAAATAGTTTTTCTTATCATATTAATTCCTCCTGTTCATACCGACCATTAGAAGATTCCTTCATAATGCACTTACACTGCAAGTGATTGTGGTCAAAATCCACAGTCCTCCTTCTGTGCAAAAACGTATTTCAAAGTTTATCTGAAGCTAATATAAAGCTTCAGCCATCCAAATTATTCAAATAAAGTAAATTTCTTTCAGTGTTAAAGTCTTTGTACTCACAAAGTCATTCCTTTTGTTACTATATTTCCAATGAGTTCAACAGTGGAACACTATCCGTGGAAACAGAAAGAGGGAATTTGATACTAAAAGACTGTAAATGTGTCAGATATGCACTTGATATGACTACGTCAGACTGCTGAAGCCTCATATAAGCTTCACATCAACTTGTAAATGCACTTTTGAACTAAATAACTGTGTGAACAGTAGGGTTGGGTGCCGAGGTCTGTACTGTTAGTGGTACCGACCGAATTATGACAGTACTAAAGAGTATTGATTCACATTAAATCAAGCAGTGCCTAATATACCTTCAGACACATCATTGTTGAGCAGAACGCCAAACCTGGGCATATGCAACAGTGTGATGTGCTGTTGCTCTGTGACACTTTATTTGGGGCTTATGCATGCAGTTCTGCCTGTTCTGGGTCATGCTGGACAGGTAAAACTAACATTTCACTACACATTGTACTGTGTATAATTGTGTTTGATAATTATAGTCTATCTCTATATGTTCATATTTTCATACTTTTATATTGTTTTTAAAATGTTCAAAATATATAGCAACAAAACTTAAGTAAGGATTTTGGGACTTTTTGGTTTGATACTTCAGGCGTTACAGATTACGGGTAAAGTACCGAAATGAAGTACAGTTGAGTACCAATACCGAACATCGGGTAGCGGTAATGGTATCAGTTAAATGTGAAAGGTACCCAACCCTAGTGAACACACTGTGGATTTTGGTCCCTCATCACTTTCATCAAAAGCTCATTTGAAGACGATATTTATCAGTCAGCATGAACAGGAGGAATGATTTCAGTGAGGAAAATCTCTTTCAGTGTTCATATAAGCACCTGACTGCTGTTTTAAAACAGACATGGAAAACTGTGAACTAATGAGTTGATAAATGGGATTTCAGTGTCTGATATTTTTGTGTGTATGTGTTGGTTTTCCTAGACTCAGGATTTAATATCCCCAAATTAAAGTCAGAGTCGGTACTTTTACCTCATAGTCATTCTTTTATTTCACATGTAGTTTGTTGCACAGTAAAGCCAACACAACAACAATGTGCATCCTTTCATATACATATGAATACTGTATGACTTGTTTGTAGACTATGCCAAAAATTTGGGGGTAATGAAATTCTCATGTGTTCGTGTCACAGTGGAAAAAGCAGAAATCCCTTAAAGGTAGTATGATAATCGCTATCATCATATAAAGTATAGCCGGCAGGTAAAACCATGTAGACCTCTTCCCCCTTTTCCAGCTGAAGAACCAATGAATTAGAAAGTATGGTATAGCCATGTTCATCATTGTAATTATAATTCCTCAACACTCTGTTGTCATTGTGATAGAGATAAACATCACTCCATACGTTAGTCCGGTTATCCAGTGTAGTGAATGACAAGTAGTAGACTCCTCTGACTGGGGCTGTGAAGTGGCCTGCATCAGAGGAGAAAATCAGTGAGACTTTTTCCTGCTGTTGAACTTCCTCTTCTCTAAGTTCAGTAGGCTGTTGCTTCTCAATACTTTGGTCAGGCTGCTGTAGGTGGGTTTGTCTAATCTGAAGGAATTGTTGTTCAGTGCTCTTGCTTTGTTAACATCACATTACCCAGCGACTGTATAGTCTGTAAAAGTTGAGAGCTCTCAGTTACACATTCAGTGAGTCAGTTTGCATCCCATAATGTTTATAGAAAGTGATATAACAGAGAGATATAAGTGATCACCTTAAAACAGACCAAAAGCCTGTCAAAGCCTTTGCAGAACATGTAATTCTCTTGTGTAAACTATCTGTAAATGTCTGTGCTACGGGTGGAACGGTTTACAAAATCAACTGTTCGGTTCATATCTTTGTTTTGGGTTCGGTTCGGTTTATTTTGTTCTTTTCTTGGGGGGGGGGGGTTACACTTAAGTTCTCATGTTTTTAACCTGGATGACGTCATCAAGGCAAGAGTGCAATACTGTTTAATAAAAAAATCCTTAGTAGTTTAACACTAACCGACAGTCATGTATCAAGGAATCTTTTAAATTAGTGCCTCAGAATGATGAATTAACATTATTTTACACTGGCTGGGGTCCGGGATTCCCCCCGGAGAAAAACGACATCAGGAGGGATTCCCACCTGACCCCAACTGACGAAGGAAAAGATTATAACAATATATAGAGCTGTCACATGAAGACCATCATGCATGCATGCTCCATAATACATTAGTTTGATGAAGTTACTAGAAATGTCCCGTGCTACTTCATTTTTCTTCGTCATTATTTTTTTTTAATGTGTGCATTGATTTATTTACAGCCACTGCACGTCTCCTGTTCAAATGGATCAATTTGCCTCACAATGCTAATATACAACAAGCCAACTCTAAAATAAAATGTGTAACTTATCCCAGGCTACATTATATAGCCTATTAAGCACATTGCAGGATAAAAGAGAAAAAACACAGAAGGAAACTGTTTTATTGATGCTGCTCAAATCCGCCTGTGGCACGTGTAATAATAATAATAATAATAATAATAATGATATTAATAATAATAATAGTAATAATAATTGATAATAATAATTTCCTTAGGGATCATTTATTAGTAACCGATCAACCGCCATGCTAATAATAAAAGGCTATAGATATTTATTTTGTAGAGATATTTTGGGTCCACACATGTTTGTGTATCATACCATTCGTGTTATTTTAGTTTGGCTGCTTTGCTTTTATCAACCTGCATCTGGAGATGGTGAGGCTCTCTCAGGTCAGTAGATGCTGGTGTTTGTACTGTTGAAAAGATTGGCACCAAGCCTCCATCCTCCATAGGTCCCACGTATAATAATGTAAAGCCTCCGCGTCGTGCCAAATGAAAAAACAAAAAACAAAACTTCACTGGGTTACTGGCACGTTGTGCGTGTCATGAACCGAACAAACCGAACAATACACATATGACCCGAACCGTGACAAGCGTTCCGAACGGAATGGATTTTTTTCATGAACCGTTCCAGCCCTAGTCTGTGCAAAGGTTTTGAAAAGGTTTCACAAAACTGCATAAACGAGAAACTCACTTCATCATGAGAACCTTATCAGTCACCAAATTAAATGTAATTACATGACACAAAATCACACACGACTCAATGTTGGCAAACTACCATCGACCTGGCTCAAGCCCTCTGAGAGGACACAGAGAAACTCCATTAAAAGTGTTATGATGCACTGTAAAAGGTAAAATGGGTGAAATGTCAAAAGAGCCAATTCAAAGAGAAATGTCTCCTCCTCAAACAACCAAGTGTGCAGCTGGAGCCATAGTGGAGAAAAAAAGCAATTACAGAAGATGAAAGCTGCAACAATTAAAACATATTAAAAACATCTAACAAACAAATTATAATGAGTTCATTACATTATAATAGTTAATTTGTGTGTGTAGCAGAAAGAGATGAGTACCTGTAGTTGGACTGTAGGCCTGACCAAAGTTGATGAAGACTTTACTGAACTTAAGTGTGATGTCAGTATTGAAGGGTCCGATAAGTCTATCATCAGTGAGACCAAGTGAGAACGCCACCTTTGGTCGGTCTGTGTGAATGTGAGAAGATTCACATAGAGGAAAAAAATAGCTCCACTTATAAACAGTTGATGAACAAATTGTATTGTGTCTCTTTTGGTGAATAGTATTCATAGAAACTGATGTTACTCTGATCCTGTTGCATTTGGACTTTTTGAACGGAGCATGGAGCTTCTGTGAGACGGCAGTACAAGCAGGCTGATTACTGGATGAAGTTATTCTTTAATAATGATATAAACAGTTTACCTGCATTCTGTCTCTTCAGCTCCTCCACCTCGTTTTCACTGGCTTTTATTCTGGCCTCCAACACTGTCAGATCAGATAAGATATCAGATAATCTTGAAGAGAATAACCAAACATATCTGTTAAGAGTTGTCCTCTTGATAGTAAATAAAGTAATTACAGCCTCCTGACTTAAGCCACACCCTCCCACAATAACACAATGGAAAGAATTCAAGATGTTTACCACATGGATTATATGACAGTGGCATTACAGATGAAATCAGATGCCTTCATTAACAAATGGACTCCCATTGCCCTACATTTCAACCTGATTATACACTAGTTTGCCTGCCCCCCCTCTTCCCCTTTTATTTCTCCTCCTCCTCCTCCTCCTCCTCCTCCTCCTCCTCCTCCTCGCTGGTTAGATTTTGACTGGTCAGTTTTAATCTTATTCTTCTGTTGTAATGTATATCTCAATGTAATACTGCACATAATACAATATTGTGATGATGAAACATCCTCATTTAACCTACATATTCTGTGTTATTAAGTTTTGCCCTTGATGGGTAAGGTCAAGAGATCCATGGACTAGTAACCGCCTGAAGACACTTATACCGATGACATTTTTTATTTTATTTTATTGTATCTCTTATTGTACTGTATAAATACTTTATTTGATGACTGCACTTGATAAAAGGGAAAAAAAAAAGTTTGAACAAATCTAATATTGAACTTGTCTCTGCTAAATAGTTAAATATCTTTTGGCTTCTCTTCAGTCACTTTGGGAATTAAAACTGGCAAAAGTTCATCATGAATCACACCTTAATATAAAATAAATGTATTCTCTTTGCTAGAATACAGTAAAAAAGAAAAGTTTTTGCATTTTAATTTATTGTTGTAGCTTACCTGTGTTCTCTATCTTCAGCTCCTCCACCTCGTTTTCACTGGTGTTCATTCTGGCCTCCAACACTGTCAACACATTTAACATTAATATTATTGTAAAGTATGTTTATGGTCAGCAGGTTTCAAATTGTTAACATGATCACTATGGAGGCTGACCTGTGCTCTTATCTTCAAATGCTGTTACTCTGGATTGAAGAACTGCAATAGAAGGAAAAAATAATAATCAGATTAATAATTGATCAACAGTCAGATTTAAAATCCAATTTTTTGAAATTCCTTGGATTCACAAAAAATTGACCAACAATCAGATTAAATATATCATATTGAACTCGACTCTGCTGAATAATTAAATATCTTTTGACTTCTCTTCAATTATATTGGGGATTAAAACTGGCAAAATTTCATCCTGAACCACACTTTAATATCAAAGAAATGTATTCTTATTGCTAGAATACAATTAAAAAGTATTTACATTTTTTTGATTGTTGTAGCTTACCTGTGTTCTCTCTTTGGAGATCTTTGACCACATCTTCAGTGGCGGTCATTCTGAACTCCAACACTGTGAACACATTTAAAAACATTTATTTTGAATCTTAGATATTAATCTCAGTAAACATCTTAAATAAATTGTTACATTTAATTCTTGAATTTGAGAGGAAAACATCACAAACATGAATTCATTATATATAATTTAATAAAATATAAATATCTACCTGCATTGTTGCTTTCACTGGCTGTCAGTCTGGCCTGTATGGCTGGAATAAAAGCAGTCAATTACTCCTAAAAGTAATGTCTATGTGAACATTACATGAATTTGTTGATCACTATGTGAATGAACCTGTATTCTCCTGCTCCAGCTTCTCCATCTTGCTCTTGCTGTTGCTCAGCTCCACACTGTGTTCGATGGCCATGTCTCTCAGCTCCTTCAGCTCAGTCCAGATGTCAGGGGTGATGTTGGTCTGATCACTGGTTGCTATGACACCCAGGATCTCAGACTGAACCTCCGTCTGAGTGATATCATTCCCTGTCAACCCTCCACTCTCACCCTGAGCCCTCGTCCAGTACAGACAGAGCAGCAACACCAGAAAAGCTGCGGCACGCCTCATTGTGAAATATCACCTCTTTAGACAGCAAGATGCAGTCTGACACCACTCCTTCAGTTCCTGTCTTTATATACACGTAAAACAGGTCACTGAACTGCTGTATGAGAATTAAACAGGTGTCTTTGATAACGAACGCAAAAATAACACCAAAGATCCTTGAACACTGAACTTAAAGCAAACAACAAGTTAGAATGATTCTCTTTCTTACAAAATAACAGCATTAAAGGACAGGTTCACAATCTCTCAAGTTGCTCTTAAATCAACAGTCAGCTGCCCAAATTAAAGTTTGTAGTGTAAAGAGATGATAAGAGCAATGTCAGTCTTTTATTTTTCATAAATATGTATCTGTTTGTTTTCCAGACTCAGGTTGTAAAGGGTCTGGATCATGGTCCATGTGATGTGTATTTTTATGTGTCATAAAGCATTTATTACAAATCCAGCACAACAAAAAACATTCCTCAAACACACATTCACAGAGGGAAAACCAGAAAACCATCAAAGGTGATACAATTGAAAGCCAAATTAAAAAGGTAGATTTTCAAAGGATAAAAGCAAATCTGATAAATAGGAAGGAGTTAGACCATTAAGAGCTTCATAAACCAATAAAAGGCCTTTTTAACTGTATTTTAGATATTAAATTATGGATGGCTGAGACTTTTCTACAGCTCAACCAGGACAAATCTCAAATTTTGGTCATTTGTACTGAAGCCCCGAGGTAAAAACTCAATGAGAAACTGCAGGCACTGGCACTGAACCCCCGTCAACGGGTGGAAAACATAGGAGTTATCTTTGACTCTCATTAGAAATGTCACCAAGACTGCATTTTATCATTTAAAAAACATTGATAGCAGTGATCTTTTCTCTCTCATGCCAGTACAGAGATGCTAATGCACACTTTTAATGCAGAATGGACAACTGTAATGCTCTGCTTTCTGGTCTCCCAAAAAAGAATATATCTCAGTTACAGTTCATTCAGAAGTGCACTGGCTACCTGTTTGCTTCAGAATTGATTTTAAAATGGAGACAAAACCCTCTATCTTCTTAAGTTTTAAGGAGGTATAAAGTGGGATATATTTAATTTCAGAGGTTTAACTGCTGGACAGAAGATGTCCAAAAAAATGTTTTAAAGTCTATTCTCAGTCTTTGTGCACTGCAGGCTTGAAGTGTCCACATCACATTTGTGAAAGTTAAATATTGGACCAGGATTGGCTTCTAAACTAGTTGTGATGCATTATTTTATCTTTTAATTGCTCAGTTTGCATTAGTTACCAATTAGTTACCAAGTACATTTTAACTAACCCTAACCCTGTAAAGCATTTGATTTGTTTGAAAGGTGCTATATAAAGAAAAGTTGACTGATTGATAGCTGTGATGCTAATTTTGCCATGACTCCCATTTATTTATGCTAACAACATTAGCAATAAAAATATTGTTCAATTTTACTTTTGTGTTTTCCATGGCTGGATAATTGGTCATTTTCCAGGTTTTCCAGGACACGTGGGAAACCTGAAATAACCGGCTCGATTGCTGCGTAGTGCTCCACTATGTTCACCAGCTAGTTGCCAACTGTGTGCTTAGCAGGTGGCTTTTCATAACTTTTTCTTGGAAAATATTTGTCTGCTGTGGTTGAAAACACCATGAGAGTGAACCAAAACAGTAAAGCTAAACAATCAGCTGTAGGCTCTTTAATCAGACACAGAGCTCTTTGCAGGTTGCAAGTTTAATACAAGTGACACCTCTGACATTACTAATTGTGATGTAACACATTGTTGTAATAAAAGATATATTGATTATAGCTGCTTTAATAATTTGATGCATTATTAACTTTGACTTTGCTGCTGACAGCTGAACTTGCTGTTGATCATTGGTCTCTGTTTGTTCACACTGAGATGAATCATCCACTAATGGAGGAGACTAAAAGTGGAGAAAAACAGTATGTCTTACATTCATGCATGCATTTTAGATATGAACCGTTATTTTTAATTACAAATGAAAATATGTAATTTTAAAAAGCTGAGTAGCTGTGTGTTGAGACTGCCCACCACTCCTGTCATCTGGAGGTAATGATTGCAGCTTAAAAGGGGGCAAAAGTTATTATTATTGTGTTAAATTATGGTGTATTGTTATTTAACAATTTTAAAGTGGTATTGGGTGGCAATTAATCACCTAAAACACTTACACTTAAAATGTAAAACTACTGAACAATTTCACTTATTGCTGGCCTGAAAGCAGCTTTTTTTATTAATTAAAAATGATATCATGTTGAGGTGGATGTCAGATGCCACAGCCCTTTTATTCTAGTGGAAACACTACATTACATTAGATTCATTTGGCAGATGATTTTGTTTTAATCAACTTACAATACAAATACAGTACCATTCAAAAGTTTGGACGCACTCTATCATTCAAGTGAATGGGAAGATGTGTCCAAACTTTTGACTGGTACTGTATAACCTCTGTAGGAACAATATATGTCATTAATGCAATGTACAATTTAACACATTTCCTCACCAGTGGAGTAATGCTCCTCTTTTTTGATGGTTCATTGTCAGGATGAGCAGCTGCATCAGGGACAGACTTGTTTTCAGCTCCAGAGGAAAAGACAAGTAATTTAGACAATGTAAGAAGAAATTGAAGTCAGAGCAAATTGAGATCTTTAGTATATTAAAATGTTTTGATTTTCTTTAATTACAGACTGAGAGAAATGAATAGTGCATCACACAGAGCACCATTTAAAGCTGTTGTTTCATACAGTGACCTATCTACTACTCATTCAGAAGAATGCAAATGACATTTATTATATAGCTGTATTAAATTATATTATCATTTTAAAGGATTTTTAAGGGGTTCCTCCTTATTTAACTCAAAAGTCTAAGATGTTGTAGACTTTTGTAGAAATATGTGACTTGTGACATTTAGCTACATAAATAAAACTGACTTGAAATCATGACCAACATGAACACATACCATACAGGTATTACAAAACCAGATTATCCTTTATTTTATATGAATTTATAATAAATGTAACGTCTTTGAATCAAAATCCAATGCCAAGTCCCAAATTCATTTAACAGCATAGATCTTGCAGACAACTCATTTACCTAACATAAGCTTGTCAGAACTGTTTTCTCTTCTTTGTCAACTATACACATAAAACAGGAGAAAACAGTACATGTCATGTTCCTGTTGTTTTTATCCACTTGTTCTCTTTTTCCATTAAGTTATCCCTCACATCAATTCACTTCACAGTTTACATTCTCCTCTCACTCAAAACACTTATCCTCCACTGTGTGTCGTAACGTACCAAATAATTACAGTTGATACCTTGTACAGTCGGCAATCGATTAGACTGAGTAGAATTTGGACCTGGTCTGAATCAGGTACCAGGTTGGGTCTAGTTTCCTCAGAACCAAGTGGACCTTTGGTTTGATTATGTCAATGGGATATACGCTGCTTCTCTTTGAGGTTTGTGTCAAATTAATATTCTGGTAACAGGCCACAGCACTAATATCTACCAACTTACAAAAACTATTTAACATGACAAATGAAAGCATCATGTAATGTGTACTAGTGCCCGGTCGATATTATCGGCCAATATGAGCCTTTCACAGATATACCCGTATCAGCATATGTTTTCTGATATGCGCCAAAACATAACAGAACAGAACAAAACCTTTAATGCAGAAAATGATGCTTTGGGTGATTTAGACATGGTGTCATTACGCAGTTTGTCCAGCAGAGTGCGCTTCAACTTCATTGTTCACAATGCTATCAGCCACATGAGGGGCGGAGTTAGCATCAGAGCTCAAGGTAGTACAGACTGGAGTCAAGCGGTGCGAACAAGCGTGTGAAATACATGCTGAGAAGTTCTTAACAATAACCCCATAATTTTCCTTTTTTAATATAACTAATATAACATTAACTGTTAATTATACAGTATATCCTGTGCATGTATGTGTGTGTGTTACCTTTGGTTTGTTGAAGCCAAAGAACCCTGAGGAGGAGTGTGTCCCATCTCTATCAGAGGGGCAGTATGGAAGATTTCCAGGAGAACTCAAGGCCTTAAAAAAAGGAAAGTCTTCATCAAATGTTTTAACTCAGACTACAATTGTAAAATTACAAAAAATTACAACAGACAGATTACAAAAATACTCAATGTTGATATCTCTTGATATCAACGGGCACCAAAGAGATTAAATAAGGAGGGACAGCATTTGTTACTTTCTGAGCACAGATAATATAAGAAATAAGAAAATATAAAAAATAATAAAATAATATTCTGGTAGTGAGTTTATGAAAGATCTCTTTTACATGTGGGCAAAAACTGACTACTGACAAAGTAGTCCAATAAGACTATGAAAGGTATTTACTTCAAGTGTAAGTTTAATTGAACTGTATCATATATGCTGAACAAGTTCTCACCTTTGCTGGAACAAACATCGATCCTTCCTTCAGCTGCCAAATCACTGTTTTTGCCTTTGATTATTTTAAAATTCAAAATTAGAAAAACATAGAAAAAACAATCTGATCTCGAATGATCAAATTACTGTTAAACCACAGCACATTTTAAACTTGTGATGCCTTATTTTAATACTTCACAAAATTCTGATGTTTCAAGAGGTATGAGCTTTAAACCACTGGACTGGTTTGCTTCCAGCTGCTGGGCTCAGCTTCTGAATTATAATCTAAAAGCAATAATTGAGCTCACCAGAACACAGCATGAAAGTAAACAAGTTTCTAACATGTTGTACCACACTCATATAATAGTAATACAACTATGATATGAGTGTGGTATAACATGCTAGATGAGCTATGTGTACAATATTCAGTTTTTATTACTTCAGTTCAAAATACAGAGTCATGTCCGTCACATCTGTCAGCCAACACATCTGTTACCTGTCAACGGACACCAGAAGCCCCTCCCTCACAGGAAGTTGCAGGTCTTCCTTCTCTGTGATGATCAGCATGTGCGGGCCTGAAAGAGCAGGGCTGATTAGGAAAAGTCAAGCAAAAAAGAAATGTGTATAGAGTGTTTTCACAGTTCTTAAATTAAAAAAAGGGTCCTGTCATCCATCTGAGAAAGAGAGAGAGAGGGAGAGAGAGAGAGAGGAGAGAGGGAGAGAGAGAGAGAAAGAGAGAGAGAGGGAGAGAGAGAGAGAGAGAGAGAGAGAGAGAGAGAGAGAGAGAAAGAAAGAGAGAGAGTGAGAGAGGGAGAGAGAGAGCTGAAACCATGTCAATCAAAAGCTGTAGTGAATTTAAATGAGGGCATGTGAGGTCGCAAGATCACAACATCACATGAGAATCTATATCATCAGGTTTCAAGTTGTACAATCAGTGTCATGAATCCAGCTGCCTCACAAGGTAAGACAGTGATAGAAGTGATGGACAGATGGTTCATCCAATCACCTGCCAAAGTAATTTTAAGTGCCTGCTCCTTTCCAGTTTCCAAGGATGATCTATCAGATGTTTCTGTGTAACAAACCATCTGGTGGCTCAGGTTAGCCCAAACAAACACTGATAAAAGTTTTCCCTGCTGTAATCATTCCTCCTGTTCATACTGGCTATTTAAAGATCCTGTTCATATGTGTTTTGTGATGGGGGAAAAAATCCACAGTGTGTCCAAACAGTCATTTTGTTAAAACAAAATTCATTTAAAAGTTTATTTGAAGCTTGAATGAGGTTTCAGCAGTCTGAGGATATCTCTCACATTTACAGTCTTTTTAGCATCAAATGTCCGCTTTGTGTTTCCCTGTTGAGCTGCAGTGGAAGTACAGTAGCAAAAAGAGAGACTTTGGCACTTAAAAAACTGTATTGCTGAAATATATTTGACTCATTTGGACGACTGAAGCTTCATATTAGATTCTGATATCCTTTTAAATCTGAAAAAGGAGTTAGGATTTTGGCCTCCATCACTTTCATTGCAGGTCCATTATGAAAGGATCTTCTAGTGGTCAGTATGAACAGGAGGAATTATTACAGCAAGAAAAACACACTTATTGTTCATTTGGACTCCTGACTATTGTCAGACTTGAAAAATTGTAAATCTGTCTTTCAGAAAGCTGCAGGGTGTAATTTATTAACTTTTAAAGGTTGCTACTCAATATAAACTGGAATAATTACCAGTAAGGAGTTTGAATTCAGGAAATATTTATAGTATATATATATGAACATATGATGTATTTGGAGTTAGAAGCCAAGAAAAGATGCAAAGTGTGAAGACAGAAGAACTTACAGCACTGGGAAGGAGCTCTGGGTCCAGGCCATAACGAGACTCAGAGTTGGGAGACCGCTGAAAGAAAAAGAAAGGCATTTTTGCATATGCACCCAAACATTTCTTACATGTCATGAGACTGAAGATGGCCTTATATTTCTAGTGAGACTTTTCTGGGCAGTCCAGAGATTCAAAGTACTTGCTGCAATATCAGGTCTAGAGAAAAGCCCTCTCTATTAAAACATTACATTTTTATTTTTTGAGGCTTATAAAAAAAAATATATATATATAAGACACCATTGCCTGAAGTACATCACCGAGCACTACACTAACAAGAACAGACCAGTGAACACCAAAAACTGCTCAGAACTGCAAGGTGCATGGCTAGTAGCTGCTTTAATAGAGGAATCTACTACAACTGAAACAATTAGTTGACTCACAGAGAATTAGTAAGTGCTGAAGCTGGTAAGTGAGCTGTTTCTGGTCTGACTGCAGCACTTACTTGAAAGAATTAAAGTTGCATTGTGATCATTTTGGTGCTGGTATATAATCTGCATGTTGGGACTAATTTGTGATGACCTGTAAAGATAATTGGACTGTTTATGGATGAGTAAGTGCTACACGTTTTGCTTTAGTGCGTCTGGTCTTGCTGCAGATTTTTTTAAACTATACTGATGCTGCTGAACCTGGGCTAGTTCATTATCATATGATTTTGGTGAATCTGCATGTGGGAGGCTCTACAACATGTGTGTTAGCATGTCACACACAAAAAAAATTAATCACAAAGATGCACTTCTGCGTTTCCACATTTCCTTCAGAGTTAAAACATGAAACACTTCATGAAACACATTATTTAATACAGAGATAATCAACCCCTAATTTTCTCTGAATCTTTTTTAACTTTGAAGATTATTTATCAGAATACACACAGAATCTACGCCTACTATACATTATTTATATATTTATTGTATTTTTTAGTACTATTTTACTGCTATTTCTATTGTACTGTTTTACTGTTTTGCTGTTGTTGCTGCAGTGTTGAGGAGCTGAAACCCAACAATTTGACCCATTATAGTTGAATAATGGGTTGTAACAATAAATCTTCATTATAGACAATTATGGAATAACTAAATCTTATCAGATGGGATCTCTGAGACTACATCAGAGATAAATCCTGAAACTGACAGTTAATTAAAGACATGTTTTAATACAGAGGTTTACATACAGCAGTTTACACACAATATACATTTATATCTGTATTTTATTCTTTAGTACTATTTCACTGCTGTTTCTATTTTTATTGTATTGCTATTGATGGTGCAGTGTCGAGGAGCCGAAACCGAACAATGTTACCCCATTATACTTGAATAATGGGATGTAACAATTAGAGCCCGACTGATATATTAATCAGTCTATATTTGTTTTTGTTCTTAATTCAAGTTTAATATATAAATATTTATTTTTGTTCTGTGCGGTTTTTTTGGTTTAAAAAAAATCATAACTAATTGTAATTATTGTATAAAATGACATGAAACATTAATCACCACTGGGAATTTAATAAAGTTTATTGTTAAACTGTGAAATGTCTTGCCTACATTACCTTTGTCAAAAGTGTTTTATAATCACATATGAAAAAAAAAAAAAAAAGATTATTTATATATTCCCTACATAACATTATCAACCAATATATGGATATCAGAAATGTTTTACTCCCTTATAACTATATTGGCATCAGCTCCAAAATCCAGGATCAGTAGGGCCCTAGTAACAATACATTAATATGGCATTATTTATTTGACTAGAAGTTAGACCAATTTGATAAGAATGACTATTAAATATCCCCAAATAAAAACCAGAGTCAGCACTGTAACCTCATTGTCATTATTTTATTTCAAATGTAGTTTGTTGCAGAGCAAAGCCAACACAGCAACAATGTGCATCCTTTCATATACATATGAATACTGTATGACTTGTTTGTAGACTATGTAAGAAATGTGGGGGATAAAGAAATTCTCACGTTTTAGTCTCACAGTGGAAAAAGCAGAAATCCATTAAAGGTAGAACGATCATCCCTATCATCGTATACACTATAGCTGGCAGGTAAAACCATGTACACCACATCCCCCTTTTCCAGCTGAAGAACCATTGAATTAGAAAGATTGGTGTGGCCATATTCATCATTGTAATCATGATTCCACAACACTCTCTTGTCATTGTGATAGAGATAAACAACACTCCCTACGTAGATCCGGTTATCCACTGTAGTGAATGAGAAGTAGTAGGCTCCTCTGACTGGGGCTGTGAAGTGACCTGCATCAGAGGAGAAAATCAGTGAGGCTTTTTCCTGCTGTTGAACTACCTCTGCTCTAAGTCCAGTAGGCTGTTGCTTCTCAATACTTTGGTCAGGCTGCTGTAGGTGGGTTTGTCTAATCTGAAGGAATTGTTGTTCAGTGCTCTTGCTTTATTAACATCACATTACCCAGCGACTGTATAGTCTGTAAAAGTTGAGAGCTCTCTGTTACACATTCAGTGAGTCAGTTTGCATCCCATAATGTTCATAGAAAGTGATAAAACAGAGAGATATAAGTGATCACCTTAAAACAGACCAAAAGCCTGTCAAAGCCTTTGCAAAACATTTCATTCTCTTGTGTTTTGTAAACTATCTGTAAATGTCTGTGCAAAGGTTTTGAAAAGGTTTCACAAAACTGCATAAACAAGAAACTCACTTCATCATGAGAACCTTATCAGTAACTAAATGAAATGTAATTACGTAACACAAAATCAAATACATGACTCAATGTTGGTAAAGTACCAACGACCTGGCTCAAGCCCTCTGAGAGGACACAGAGAAACTCCATTAAAAGTGTTATGATGCACTGTAAAAGGTTGAATGGGTTGAATCTTAAAAAAGCCAATTCAAAGAGAAATTTCTCCTCCTCAAACAACCAAGTGTGCAGCTGGAGCCATAGTGGAGAAAAAAAGCAATTACAGAAGATGCAGTGAAAGCTGTTACAATTAATACACATTAAAAACATCTAACAAACAAATTATAATGAGTTCATTACATTGTAATAGTTAATTTGTGTGTGTAGCATAAAGAGATGAGTACCTGTAGTTGGACTGTAGGCCTGACCAAAGTTGGTGAAGACTTTACTGAACTTAAGTGTGATGTCAGTATTGAAGGGTCCAACTTGTCCAGCATCAGTCAGACCAAGTGAGAACGCCACCTTTGGTCGGTCTGTGTGAATGTGAGAAGATTCACATAGAGGAAAAAAATAGCTCCACTTATAAACAGTTGATGAACAAATTGTATTGTGTCTCTTTTGGTGAATAGTATTCATAGAAACTGATGTTACTCTGATCCTGTTGCATTTGGACTTTTTGAACGGAGCATGGAGCTTCTGTGAAACGGCAGTACAAGCAGACTGATTACTGGATGAAGTTACTCTTTAATAATGATATAAGCAGTTTACCTGCATTCTGTCTCTTGAGCTCCTCCACCTCGTTTTCACTGGCGTTCATTCTGGCCTCCAACACTGTCAACACATTTAATATTAATATTATTGTGAAGTATGTTTATGATCAGCAGGTATCAAATTGTTAACATGATCACTATGGAGACTGACCTGTACTCTTATCTTCAAATGTTGTTACTCTAGATTGAAGATCTGCAATAGAAGACACAATTAATAATCAGATTAATAATTGATCAACAGCCAGATTAAATATATCATATTGAACTCGACTCTGCTCTATAGACAAATATATGTTGGCTTCTCTTCATTTTGCGAATTAAAATTGGCAAGCGTTTATCATGTACCACACCTTAATATCAAATAAATATATTATTATTGCTAGAATACAATAAAAAGGAAAGGTTTTTGCATTTCATTTATTATTGTAGATTACCTGTGTTCTGTCTCTTGAGCTCCCCCACTTCATTTTCACAGATTTTAATTCTGGACTCCAACACTGTCAACACATACAACATTTTTATTTTAAAGGAGATAATCTACATATCTGGAACTTGAAATATCTGTATGTGTACCTAATAAACTAGCACCTGTGTAATTTGCAGCTTACTGCTGTTCTTAATAACGATATAAGCAGTTTACCTGCATTCTGTCTCTTGAGCTCCTTCACCTCGTTTTCACTGGCGCTCATTCTGGCCTCCAACACTGTCAACACATTTAACATTAATTTTATTGTGAAGTATGTTTATGATCAGCAGGTTTCAAATTGTTAACATGATCACTATGGAGGCTGACCTGTGCTCTTATCTTCAAATGCTGTTACTCTGGATTGAAGATCTGCAATAGAAGACACAATTAATAATCAGATTAATAATTGATCAACAGTCACATTAAGTATATTATATTTAACTTGACTCTGCGGAGTAATTAAATATCTGTTGACTGCTCTTCAATTATATTGTGGATTAAAACTAATATACAATTACAAAGTATTTAAATTTTTTTGATTATTATTAATATTATTGTGCTGTTACTCTGGATTGAAGATCTGCAATAGAAGGCACAATTAATAATCAGATTAATAATTGGTCAACAGCAGATTGAATATCTAATATTTTGAGATTCATTGGATTCACAAAAATGACAGATATTTCAAAACTATTCAAAGTCAAATTTGGGAAATTGATCGACCAAGTAAAAGCAGATCTTACCAAATGTGAAATTCTCCCACTGTCTCTAATAGGGCAAATAGTAGCAATAAGAATGAACATACTGCCAAGATTACTATTTCTTTTTCAGTCATTACCTATATATATACCTATTCCTGTTTCCACTGTCACTACAATCAATAAGTGGTTGCCAAAATGTATATGGCAAAGTAAACCACCCAGATTTAAATTTAAAAGGCTACCATGCTCAAAAGACAGGGGAGGTCTGGATTTGTACTACTAGTACTACTGGGCAGCTCAACGTAGGTCAACGGTTGCCTGGATATCCCAAGACACTGATACTATGTCGGTCAGAATGGAGCAAAGTGACTGCTCAGATAAGCCATTGGACTCAATCCCATGTTTCAATAAGGATCACTGAGGGAAATAGAAGATTACAAAGTATGGGTAAAAACACTCTAAAAACATGGTCAGTTGTAAGAAAAAAAGTTACAACTTCCTATGTCATTATCCAGAGCTATAAGGGAAGCAAATAACAGATTTCCTTCCAGCTACACTTGATACAGGTTTTAAAAGATGGGAAGTCCATTGTTTAATAGTTTTAGATCAGTTGTTTGAGGGAGATGTTCTGAAATCTTTTGAACAGTTCCAAAACAAATATGACTCACCAAACCAAGACTTTTTCAGATATTTACAAATAAGACACTATTTACACAACCTTCATCTAATATAGAACTTTTTTATTTTCTATTCTATTATTATTATTTTAACAATTGAGGGAACGGTTAAAACAAAGCTCATATCACATATATACAAGATATTGTGGGAGAAGTTAAACAATAATAATCTGGATATTAAAAGAAAATGGGAATTACAGATGAATACCATCATTTCTGATGCACACTGGGAAACTTCATGTAGCCAGGTACAGAGGATAACTAGTAGCCCTAATTGCAAAGAGTTTGAATGGAAGATTAAAATTAGATACTTCAAAACCCCACGTTACATCAACATGGAGCAATACCTCAGAATAGTGCTGGAGGGGATGTGGCTTGCTGGGAGACCACGGGCATATATTTATCAGAATATTGGCAAAATGTACAAAAATAAATGAAAAAATGCCCATTTATAAAATCAACATTATAACCGTCATACTTCATATGAGGGATATTACCAGATGATCTTGAAGAGAATAACCAAACATATCTGTTAAGAGTTGTCCTCTTGATAGTAAATAAAGTAATTACAGCCTCCTGACTGAAGCCACACCCTCCCACAATAACACAATGGAAAGAATTCAAGATGTTTACCACATGGAATATATGACTGTGGCATTACAGATGAAATCAGATGCCTTCATTAACAAATGGACTCCCATTGCCCTACATATCAACCTGATTATACACTAGTTGATTTAATTAAAAGTGGCAAAAGTTCATCATGAACCACACCTTAATATAAAATAAATGTATTCACATTGCTAAAATAAAATAAAAAAGAAAAGTTTTTGCATTTTAATTAATTATTGTAGCTTACCTGCATTCTGTCTCTTCAGCTCCTCCACCTCGTTTTCAGTGGCGTTCATTCTGGCCTCCAACACTGTCAACACATTTAACATTAATATTATTGTGAAGTATGTTTATGGTCAGCAGGTTTCAAATTGTTAACATGATCACTATGGAGGCTGACCTGTGCTCTTATCTTCAAATGCTGTTACTCTGGATTGAAGATCTGCAATAGAAGGCAACATTAATAATCAGATTAATAATTGATCAGCAGGCAGCGTTTTTTTTTTTTACATTGCATTGATTGTTGTAGTTTACCTGTGTTCTCTATCTTGAGCTTCACCACCTCATTTTCACTGGCTGTCAGTCTGGCCTGTATGGCTGGAAAAAAAGCAGTAAATTACTCCTAAAAGTAATGTCTATGTGAACATTACATGTATTTGTTGATCACTATGTGAATGAACCTGTATTCTCCTGCTCCAGCTTCTCCATCTTGCTCTTGCTGTTGCTCAGCTCCACACTGTGTTCGATGGCCATGTCTCTCAGCTCCTTCAGCTCAGCCCAGATGTCAGGGGTGATGTTGGTCTGATCACTGGTTGCTATGACACCCAGGATCTCAGACTGAACCTCCGTCTGAGTGATATCATTCCCTGTCACCCCTCCACTCTCACCCTGAGCCCTCGTCCAGTACAGACAGAGCAGCAACACCAGAAAAGATGCAGCACGCCTCATTGTGAAATATCACCTCTTTAGACAGCAAGATGCAGTCTGACACCACTCCTTCAGTTCCTGTCTTTATATACACGTAAAACAGGTCACTGAACTGCTATATGAGAATTTAAACAGGTGTCTTTGATAACCAATGCAAAAACAACACCGAAGGTCCTTGAACACTGAACTTAAAGCAAACAACAAGTTAGAATGATGTTCTTTCAAAATCATTGATAGTGAAAGTTTGTCATGTAAAGAGATGATAAGAGTAATGTCAGTCTTTTATTTTTCATAATTATGTATGTGTTTGTTTCCCAGACTCAGGTTGTAAAGAGTCTGGTTCATGGTCCATCTGAGTGAATAGATGGATCCACAGAGTGTTACTGTAGGAGTTTGTGTTTAACCCTTACATGAACCCTTGTTCATTTTCTGACTCATAATTAGTCTCTACACCAATTCAAATTCATGAATTTCCCATCAGTCATTAATAAATGTTTCATTAAAACATTCACAATCAGTATTTTATCATCCAGGAAAACATTTTATAGAATATGATGAAGACAACAATACGTTTGAATGCTGATTTTTCGAAAACAATTTATAAACAAAGGTCAAATTTGTACATTTGCATGTATAATAATAATCTATATCAGCTGCTCAAAAATGTAAAAATTGATTCATTTTCCTCCCCATTTTTTATAATGTGGGTCACATTAGGAAAAGTCCAGCTAAAAAGAAATGTGTATAGAGTGTGTAAGGGTTAACAGGTAAAGTTCTTTATAAAATGTGCAAACTGTGTTGATATCTCAAGTGAGAATATTGTCATCATATGCTTTGTAGAGCCTTGTTCATCTAACCAGACAAAACACATACTGTGTAAAATAAACTGCATCATGTCTCTTTCTAATGGACAGCTCAATCAATTAATCACATTTTATTTGTATAGCACTTTTCATACACGGTCGCCCATAAAGTTGGAATAATTTTGTTTTCAGACACATTCCTCTTTTTATTTTTCTATTTATACACATCAGTAATCACCTTTGACCAGATGCAATGAGATTGATCAATACAATTTTGAGAATATATACACTTTATTTATCAAGGATAAATCACATTTTCACAATCATTTCATGACTCTCAGGAATCTGCAATGAAGAAACATGCAATGAAGAAACATCAGAGTTAAGATAAAAATATAAGACAAATAAAAAGGTAATAAATGATTAATTAAAACGATATGAAAGGAAAGAATAAGATAAAGTCACTATAGAATAAAGTGGGTAAAACTGGAAATGTTAGGAGTAAAAGGGTAAAAGTAGTGAAGTAAAACAGACATAAAAAGGTGGGTTATGAAAAAGAAAACAATAAAATAGAATACACAGAATAGTCCAAGTAGTAAAACGGGCTAAAATGGGTAATAAAAGGCAGATTAATGAATAAATAAAATTCAATTGAAAGCCAAACTAAAAAGGTATAGGTCTTAAGTTTGCTTTTAAAAATATCTACACTCTCTGGTGCTCTCAGGTCTTCAGGAAGGCTGCTCCAGAGACGAGGACCAGAGTAATAAAAAGGTGTCGCTCCGTGGGTTTTTGTCTGGACTTTGGGAATAATTAAAAGGCCGCTACCAGAAGACCTGAGAGTTCTAGAAGGTTCATAGGATAAAAACAAATCTGATAAATAGGAAGGACTAAGACCATTAAGAGCTTTATAAACCAATAAAAGACCTTTTTAACTGTATCTTAGATATTAAATTATGAATGGCTGAGAATTTTTTTCAGCTCAAAAAGGACAAAAATGAAATTTTAGTCCTTGGTATTAAAGACCAGAGAGAGAAACTCAATGAGAAACTGCAGGCACCGTCAACCCGTGAAAAACTATCGCAAAATCTAAGTTTTGAACCTCTCATTAGAAAAATGTCACCAAGGCAGATGTCAACTGTTCCTCTCTCATGCCTGCTCTGCTTTCTGGTCTCCCAAAGTTACAGTTCATTCAGAACTCAGCTGCACGTGTGCTGACAATGCACACATTACATCAAAGAGACAAAACCCTCTATCTTCATAAGTTTTAAAGAGGTATAAAGTGGGAATATATTTAATTTCAGAGGTTTAACTGCTGGACAGAAGATGTCTCTCAGTGTATGTGCACTGCAGGCTTGTTGAAGTTTCCACATCACATTTGTGTAAATTGAATAATGGACCAGGATTGGCTTCTAAACTACTTGTTACAGTATGCATTATTTTATCTACTCATATTTTATTGCTCAGTGTGCAGTAGTTACCAAGTACATTTTAACTTTATATCCTATGTTGTTGGGTTTTTTTTCTTTCAATCAAGCTGTAAAGCACTTTGAATTGCATTTGATTTGTTTGAAAGGTGCTATAATAAAGAAATTTGACTGATTGATAGCTGTGATGCTAATTTTGCCATGACTCCCATTCATTTATGCTAACAACATCAGCAATACGAATATTGCTCAATTTGACCTTTTCTCTCAGTTTCCATGTGTTTTCCATGACTATAAAATTGGTCATTTTCCAGGTTTTCCAGGACACGTGGGAACCCTGAAATAACCGGCTTAATTGCTGCGTAGTGCTCCACTATGTTCACGAGCTAGTTGCCAACTGTATGCTTAGCAGATGGCTTTACATAACATTTTCTCATCGCTAGCTAGTTGCCAACTGTGTGCTTAGCAGGTGGCGTTTCATAACTTTTTCTTGGAAAATATTTGTCTGCTGTGGTTGAAAACACCATGAGAGTGAACCAAAACAGTAAAGCTAAACAATCAGCTGAAACCTGCGATAAAGCTCTGTAAGGCCCCAATAGACACAGAGCTCTTAGCAGGTTGCAAGTTTAATACAAGTGACAACTCTGACATTACTCATTGTGATGTAACACATTGTTGTAATAAAAGATATATTGACTATAGATGCTTTAATAATTTGATGCATTATTACCTTTGACTTTGCTGCTGACAGCGGCACTTGCTGTTGATCACTGGTCTTTGTTTGTTCACACTGAGATGAATCATCCATTAATGGAGGAGACTAAAAGTGGAGAAAAACAGTATGTGTTACATTCATGCATGCATTTTAGATATGAACCGTTATTTTTAATTACAAATGAAAATATGTAATTTAAAAAAAACTGAATAGCTGTGTGTTGAGACTGCCCACCACTCCTGTCATCTGGAGGTAATTATTCCAGCTTAAAAGGGGGCAAAAGTAAAGTTATTAGAGAGTAATTGTGTTCAATTATGGTTTATCATATTATTATTATTAAATCAATATGGTGTATCATATTATTTATTCAGTCAAATATAAAATCAGGGAGGCCACAATTTCACAAATGAACATCATACTACATTGAAGAAGGCTTTAAACTAGCGATTGAGACCATAAAAACATTTTGAGAACGTTTACTGAGGTTAGAAATCAAGTGAGAAGTTGGTGAATTCTCCATTGACTTGTATAGAGAGGAAGTCCTTTTGACACCAAAACGGTCGCCCCCTGGTGGCCTTTTGATAGAATGCAGTTTTAAGTTACTTCCGCGTTGGCCTCATTTCAGAGGACCAAAGCTCCCCGCCTGGTAGAGACCTGAGGTTAACCTACTGCTCCTCTCCTCTTCTCATACTTCTGTGAGATCTTCTCAGCAGGTAGAAACTGCAACAAGGTTAATGATCCACAAGGGACATTATAAAAAGAAGACATGACGTGCGAATGAGCGATAGAAAACCGATGGTCTCTTTTTAAAAAAAAATTTTTTTTTGGTGTGTCCCTTAATTATAGCTTCGCGAGACAAAATTCACGTCGACGAGAAATATCGTCGCGTTTCGTCTTGCGATCACACCCCTACCTTACACACTTACAAGTTTATCCAACTGTGTCACTTGGTTGAGTAGTATTTCACGCTGATGAAAAACTACTGAACGACTCCACTCATTGCTGGCCTGAAAGCAGTTTTTTAAATTTTATTAATGAATTAAAGATAGTACAATGTTGAGGTGGATGTCAGCAGCAACAGCCCTATATCTCTAGTGGAAACACTGCATTACATTAGATTAATTTGGCAAATGTTAAGAAGTTTCTTTAATCAAGTTACAATACAAGTATATTCAACCTCTGTAGGAACAATATTTATGTCATTAATATGCAATGTAAAATTGAACAACAAAGCTGTCTTCTGTAATAATATATAGTTATAATAATAATGTTAATTTCCTCACCAGTGGAGTAATGTTCCTCTTTTTTGATGGTTCATTGTCAGGATGAGCAGCTGCATCATCATCAGCGTCTTGTTTTCAGCTCCAGAGGAAAAGACAAGTAATTTAGACAATGTAAGAAGAAATTGAAATCAGAGTAAATTGAGAACATTAGTATATTAAAATGTTTTGTTCTTCTTTTTGGATAAGGTTTCGCTGTTTCTCTCACAGCCCTTCTTGTCAACTGTCCCAACATCTTCCAATTGTTTAAAGGATAATATTCTGTATTCTTCTGTATATGTAAGACATCTTGCAGCCTTTTCTCTAATACCATGGATAAAACAGCCTTTCTTTAATTACAGAGAGAGAAATTAATAGTGCATCACACAGAGCGCCATTTCAATGAAGGGGTATTAGTAATTTATTATTTAATTACCTTGTGGGTACCATCTCCTTTATAGTTAGGATGTAGCAGTAATCATTGCACAATTTAATCAATGAATCAGCCTCATTACCACAAGCTCTTGTTTCAGTCAGTGACCTGTTTATTACTCATTCAGAAGAATGCAAATGACATTTATTATATAGCTGTATTATATTATATTATCATTTTAAAGGATTTTTAAGGGGTTCCTCCTTATTTAACTCAAAGGTCTAAGATGTTGTAGAGTTTTGTAGAAATATGTGACTTGTGACATTGAGCTACATAAATAAAACTGACTTGAAATCATGACCAACATGAACACATGCAGGTATTACAAAAACAGATTATCCTTTATTTTATATGAATTAATAATAAATGTAACGTCTATGAATCAAAATCCAATGCCAAGTCCCAGATTTATTTAACAGCATAGATCTAGCAGACAACTAATGTACCTAACATAAGCTTGTCAGAACTGTCAGAACTGTTTTCTCTTCTTTGTCAACTATACACATAAAACAGGAGAAAACAGTAAATGTTCCTGTTGTTTTTACCCATTTGTTCTTTTTTTCCATTAAGTTATCCCTCACGTCAATTCACTTCACAGTTTACATTCTCCTCTCACTCAAAACACTTATCCTCCACTGTGATCGTAACGGCTTACAGCTGATACCTTGTACAATCGATTAGACTGAGTAATATTTGGACCTGGTCTGAATCAGGTACCAGGTTGGGTCTAGTTTCCTCAGAACCAAGTAGACCTTTGGTTTGATTATGTCAATGGGATATACGCTGCTTCTCTTCCAGGTTTGTGTCAAATTAATATTCTGGTAACAGGCCACAGCACTAATATCTACCCACTTACAAAAACAATTTAACATGACAAATGAAAGCATCATGTAATGTGTACTAGTGCCCGGTCGATATTATCGGCCAATATGAGACTTTCACAGATATACCCGTATCAGCATATGTTTTCTGATATGCGCCAATACATAACAGAACAGAACAGAACAGAACATATAATGCAGAAAATGATGCTTTGGGTGATTTAGACATGGTGTCATTATGCAGTTTGTCCAGCAGAGCGCACTTCAACTTCATTGTTCACAATGCTATTAGCATCAGAGCTCAACCCTAAACCTTTCCAGGAGAACTCAAGGCCTTAAAAAAAGGAAAGTCTTCATCAAATGTTTTAACTCAGACTACAATTGTAAAATTACAAAAAAATTACAACAGACAGATTACAAAAATATTCAATGTTGGTATCTCTTGATATCAACGGGCACCAAAGAGACTAAATAAGGAGGACAGCATTTGTAACTTTCTGAGCACAGATAATATAAGAAATAAGAACATATAAAAAATAATAAAATAATATTCTGGTAGTGAGTTTATGAAACATCTCTTTTACATGTGGGCAAAAACTGACTACTGACAAAGTAGTCCAATAAGACTATGAAAGGTATTTACTTCAAGTGTCAGTTTAATTGAACTGTATCATATATGCTGAACAAGTTCTCACCTTTGCTGGAACAAACATCGATCCTTCCTTCAACTGCCAAATCACTGTTTTTGCCTTTGATTATTTTAAAATTAAAAATTAAAAAAACATACAGAAAACAATCTGATCTCGAATGATCAAATTACTCTTAAACCACAGCACATTTTAAACTTGTGATGCCTTATTTTAATACTTCACAAAATTCTGATGTTTCAAGAGGTATGCGCTTTAAACCACTGGACTGGTTTAGTCAGCTATAGTCAGCGGCGGAGTGAGGTCTTGAAATCCACCGGTGTCCCAACTGGTTTCCAATTTAACTGGTTTCCTTACCGAACAGCTCCAGCTGTGTTGCGCTTCCGTCAGCAGATTCGTCACAAATTCACAAATAAACACAGCATATTACTGGAGATTTTTAAGTCGCTGTTATATAGTGCTGACTTTCAGAAAATATTTGCTGCAGTATAGTTGAACTGCGACTTCAAAATCACCAGAAATGTGTTGTCTACATTTTGCAAACTGTTCATTCATTGGATGAGCCCTTTTCTCCCTTTCCCAGCAGGCCGTGCTCTGTTCCACATTTTAAGAACAAACAAAGAAAATAATATATTGCATTTATAATTTTTAAATATACAACCATGGAAGTTGTAGAATACTGAAATAGGAGTTGATTTAAGTTGCAAAATTGGAAGTGATAAGAAAGAACTGGACCACAAGAGTGACCATGACTGAGAAATGCACAACAAGAAAGAATGATGGATTACTTTGAGCTAAAGTAAAAGCCGTGGACTTCTTTTGGACCTCGGTATTTGAAAAATCCTGGCTACGGCCTTGAATAAGAGCCTGACTGATATATCGGTCAACCATATTATTGGCTGATACTGACCTATCAAACATACATAGGTATCAGTGAATATGTTGTCCGATATGTGCCAATATTTGTTTTATTGTTTAAAGTTTGAAAGGCAGCATTTTATTAGACGTTTGTTCTTAATTCAAGTTTAATATATAAATATTTATTTTTGTTCTGTGCGGTTTTTTTTGTTTAAAAAAATCACAACTAATTATAATTATTGTATAAATTGACATGAAACATTAATCACCACTGGGAATTTAATAAAGTTTATTGTTAAACTGTGAAGTGTCCTGCCTACATTACATAACTTTTATCTTCACACGTGTTCGATAATCACTTTTGAGGTATCGTTGAAAAAAAAAAAGAAAAATGATAATTTATATATTCTGTGCATAACATTATCAGCCAATATATTGATATCAGATTTTTTTTTGCTCCTTTATATCTGTATCGGCATCGGCCCCAAAATCCAGGATTGGTAGGGCCCTAGTAACAATAAATGAATACCAAATGATTTAATTGACTAGAAGTTAGACCAAATAGAGAAAGCATAAAAATTACTATAAAATATCCCCAAATTAAAACCAGAGTCAGTACTTTTACCTCATAGTCATTCTTTTATTTCAAATGTAGTTTGTTGCAGAGCAAAACCAACACAACAACAATGTGCATCCTTTCATATACAAATGAATACTGTATGACTTGTTGGTAGACGATGCCAAAATTTGGGGGTAAAGAAATTCTCATGTTTTAGTCTCACAGTGGAAAAAGCAGAAATCCGCTAAAGGTAGTACGATTAGAGACATCATCATATAAACTAAAGCGTGCAGGTAAAAACATGTAGACCACATCCCCCTTTTCCAGCTGAAGAACCACTGAATTAGAAAGTCTGGTATTGCCAGTTTCATCATTTTCATTCTGATTCCACAACACTCTCTTGTCATTGTGATAGAGAAAAACAGCACTCCCTGCGTTCTTCCGAGCATCCATTGTAGTGAATGAGAAGTAGTAGACTCCTCTGACTGGGGCTGTGAAGCGACCTGCATCAGAGGAGAAAATCAGTGAGGCCTTTTCCTGCTGTTGAACTACCTCTTCTCTAAGTTCAGTAGGCTGTTGCTTCTCAATACTTTGGTCAGGCTGCTGTAGGTGGGTTTGTCTAATCTGAAGGAATTGTTGTTCAGTGCTCTTGCTTTGTTAACATCACATTACCCAGCGACTGTATAGTCTGTAAAAGTTGAGAACTCTCAGTTACACATTCAGTGAGTCAGTTTGCATCCCATAATGTTTATAGAAAGTGATATAACAGAGAGATATAAGTGATCACCTTAAAACAGACCAAAATCCTGTCAAAGCCTTTGCAGAACATTTCATTCTCTTGTGTTTTGTAAACTATCTGTAAATGTCTGTGCAAAGGTTTTGAAAATGTTTCACAAAACTGCATGAACGAGAAACTCACTTCATCATGAGAACCTTATCAGTAACCAAATTAAATGTAATTACATCACACAAAATCACAAACATGACTCAATATTAGCAAAGTACCAACGACATGGCTAAAGTCCTCTGAGAGGACACAGACAAACTCCATTAAAAGTGTTATTATGCATTGTAAAAGGTAAAATGGGTGAAATGTCAAAAGAGCCAATTCAAAGAGAAATTTCTCCTCCTCAAACAACCAAGTGTGCAGCTGGAGCCATAGTGGAGAAAAAAAGCTATTACAAAAGATGGAGTGAAAGCTGTAATAATTAATACATATTAAAAACATCTAACAAAGAATTATAATGAGTTCATTACATTATAATAGTTAATTTGTGTGTGTAGCAGAAAGAGATGAGTACCTGTAGTTGGACTGTAGGCCTGACCAAAGTTGGTGAAGACTTTACTGAACTTAAGGATGATTTCATAATTGAGGGGTCCAATTTGTCCATCATCAGTGAGACCAAGTGAGAACGCCACCTTTGGTCGGTCTGTGTGAATGTAAGAAGATTCACATAGAGGAAAAAAATAGCTCCACTTATAAACAGTTGATGAACAAATTGTATTGTGTCTCTTTTGGTGAATAGTATTCATAGAAACTGATGTTACTCTGATCCTGTTGCATTTGGACTTTTTGAACGGAGCATGGAGCTTCTGTGAGACGGCAGTACAAGCAGGCTGATTACTGGATGAAGTTACTCTTTAATAATGATATAAGCAGTTTACCTGCATTCTGTCTCTTGAGCTCCTTCACCTCGTTTTCACTGGCGTTCATTCTGGCCTCCAACACTGTCAACAGATTTTAACATTAATATTATTGTGAAGTATGTTGATGGTCAACATGTTTCAAATTGTTAACATGATCACTATGGAGGCTGACCTGTACTCTTATCTTCAAATGTTGTTACTCTGGATTGAAGATCTGTAATAGAAGGCAAAATTAATAATCAAATTAATAATTGATCAACAGCCAGATTATTAATTTAATATTGAACTCATCTCTGCTAAATAGATACATATCTTTTGACTTCTCTTTTGTTACATTGGGGATTAAAGCTACTCTTACCTTTCTTGCATTTCACACAGCACTTTGAAAAAACTTGAACAGTAACAACCCCTCCTCCCTCCTATGTCCCACTCCCGAACCCCCTTCCCCTCCGCGAACGCGCACTATATATATAGTGTTTTTTTCCCCGTGGGAGCTGCTGGAGGTGGAAGCCATGGCACGCTTTTGTCGGTCATTGTCAGTTGCTACTGGCTGTTTACGGCTATCTCCGTGGATCATGGATGTATTATAATGCCGTGGATCCACAACAGACTCTCTTCAGGGTGGGGGTGCGCACAATTACGTAATGCGGAAGGGGAAAACAGGCAGGTCGCTCGACCAATCATATCATTCGGTCCGAATGATATGATTGGTTAGAGTTTTCACAGAATATTATGAGAATGGAATAATGATTAGTTTCTATGCCTGGTGGATCTCTCTAACATTCTGTGCCATTACCTTATTAATAGCATTTTAACCTTAACAAAAAAACCTTAATATCAAAGTATTGTATTCTTATTGCTAGAATACAATTACACATATTTTACATGTTATGATTGTAGTAGTTTACCTGTGTTCTCTCTTTGGAGACCTTTGACCACATGTTCACCAGCGGTCAATCTGACCTCCAACACTGTCAACACATTCAAAAACATTAATTTTGAATCTTATATATTGATCTCCGAAAGCATCTTAAAGAAATGGTTACATTCAATTCTTGAGTTTGAGAGGAAAAAATGTATTATATATTATTTTATAAAAAATAATTATCTACCTGCAATCTTGCTTTCACTGGCTGTCAGTCTGGCCTGTATGGCTGGAATAAAAGCAGTAAATTACTCCTAAAAGTAATATTTATGTGAACATTACATGAATTTGTTGATCACTATGTGAATGAACCTGTATTCTGCTGCTCCAGCTTCCTCAGCTCCACACTCTGTTGATTCGCAATGTCTCTCAGCTCCTTCAGCTCAGCCCAGATGTCAGGGGTGATGATGGTCTGATCACCGGTTGCTTTGACACCCAGGATCTCAGACTGAACCTCCGTCTGAGTGATATCATTCCCTGTCACCCCTCCACTCTCACCCTGAGCCCTCGTCCAGTACAGACAGAGCAGCAACATCAGAAAAGCTGCAGCACGCCTCATTATGAAATATCACCTCTTTAGACAGCAAGATGCAGTCTGACACCACTCCTTCAGTTCCTGTCTTTATATACACGTAAAACAGGTCACTGAACTGCTGTATGAGAATTAAACAGGTGTCTTTGATAACCAATGCAAAAATAACACCAAACATCCTTGAACACTGAATTTAAAGCAAACAACAAGTCAGAATGATGTTCTTTCAAAATCATTGGTAGTGAAATTTTGTAGTGTAAATAGATGATAGAGGAATGTCAGTCTTTTATTTTTCTAAGTATGTGTTTGTTTCCAGGACTCTATACAATAAAGAGTCTGGGTCATGGTCCATCTGATGTGTATTTTTATGTGTCTCAAAGAATTTATTGGAAATCCAACATAACAAACAACATGCTCTAAACATACTTTAAGACTCTGCTGCACTGTTTAAAGCTCTAGAGTGAATAGATGGATCCACAGAGTGTTACTGTAGGAGTTTGTGTTTAACCCTTACATGAACCCTCGTTCATTTTCTGACTCATAATTAGTCTCTACACCAATTCAAATTCATGAATTCCCCATCAGTCATTAATAAATGTTTGATTAAAACATTCACAATCAGTATTTTATCATCCAGGAGAACATTTTATAGAATATGATGAAGACAACAACACGTTTGAATGCTGATTTTTCGAAAACAATTTATAAACAAAGGTCAAATTTGTACATTTGCATGTATAATAATGTATATCAGCTGCCCAAAAATGTAAAAATTGATTCATTTTCCTCCCCATTTTTTATAGTGTGGGTCACATTAGGAAAAGTCCAGCTAAAAAGAAATGTGTATAGAGTGTGTAAGGGTTAACAGGTAAAGTTCTTTATAAAATGTGCAAACTGTATTGATATCTCAAGTGAGAATATTGTCATCATATGCTTTGTAGAGCCTTGTTCATCTAACCAGACAAAACACATACTGTGTAAATTTAACTGCATCATGTATCTTTCTAATGGACAGCTCAATCAATCAATCACATTTTATTTGTATAGCACTTTTCATACACGGTCGCCCATAAAGTTGGAATAATTTTGTTTTCAGACACATTCCTCTTTTTATTTTCTATTTATACACATCAGTAATCACCTTTGACCAGATGCAATGAGATTGATCAATACAATTTTGAAAATATATACACTTTATCTATCAAGGATAAA
The DNA here is from genome assembly GCF_963691925.1 of Scomber scombrus. Classification (NCBI taxonomy): domain Eukaryota; kingdom Metazoa; phylum Chordata; class Actinopteri; order Scombriformes; family Scombridae; genus Scomber; species Scomber scombrus. Next base: position 27,438,484 of record NC_084973.1, read on the forward strand.
TCACATTTTCACAATCATTTCATGACTCTCAGGAATCTGCAATGAAGAAACATCAGAGTTAAGATAAAAATATAAGACAAATAAAAAGGTAATAAATGATTAATTAAAATTATATAAAAGGAAAGAATAAAATAAAGTCACTATAGAATAAAGTGGGTAAAACTGGAAATGTTAGGAGTAAAAGTGTAAAAGTAGTGAAGTAAAACAGACATAAAAAGGTGGGTTATGAAAAAGATAACAATAAAATAGAATACACAGAATAGTCCAAGTAGTAAAACGGGCTAAAATGGGTAATAAAAGGCAGATTAATGAATAAATACAATTCAATTGAAAGCCAAATTAAAAAGGTATAGATCTTATGTTTGCTTTTAAAAATATCTACACTCTCTGGTGCTCTCAGGTCTTCAGGAAGGCTGCTCCAGAGACGAGGACCATGGTAATAAAAAGGTGTCTCTTCTCGGGTTATGGTCTAGACTTTGGGAATAATTAAAAGGCCGCTACCACAAGACCTGAGAGTTCTATATGGTTCATACGATAAAAACAAATCTGATAAATAGGAAGGACTAAGACCATTAAGAGCTTTATAAACCAATAAAAGGCCTTTTTAACTGTATCTTAGATATTAAATTATGGATGGCTGAGAATTTCTTACAGCTCAAAAAGGACAAATATGAAATGTTAGTCCTTGGTTTTGAAGCCCAGAGAGAGAAACTCAATGAGAAACTGCAGGCACCGTCAACCCGTGAAAAACTATCGCAAAATTTAAGTTTTGAACCTCTCATTAGAAAATGTCACCAAGGCAGATGTCAACTGTTCCTCTCTCATGCCTGTAATGCTTTCTGGTCTCCCAAAGTTACAGTTCATTCAGAACTCAGCTGCACGTGTGCTGACAATGCACACATTACACCGATTTTAAAGTCTGTGCACTGGCTACCTGTTTGCTTCAGAATTGATTTTATAATAGAGACAAAACCCTCTATCTTCATAAGTTTTAAAGAGGTATAAAGTGGGAATATATTTAATTTAAGAGGTTTAACTGCTAGACAGAAGATGTCTCTCAGTGTATGTGCACTGCAGGTTTGTTGAAGTTTCCACATCACATTTGTGTAAGTTGAATATTGGACCAGGATTGGCTTCTAAACTACTTGTTACAGTATGCATTATTTTATCTACTCATATTTTATCTATCAGTGTGCAGTAGTTACCAAGTACATTTTAACTTTATTTCCTATGTTGTTGGGTTTTTTTTCAATCAAGCTGTAAAGCACTTTGAATTGCATTTGATTTGTTTGAAAGGTGCTATAATAAAGAAATTTGACTGATTGATAGCTGTGATGCTAATTTTGCCATGACCCCCATTCATTTATGCTAACAACATCAGCAATAAGAATATTGCTCAATTTGACCTTTTTTCTCATTTTCCATGTGTTTTCTATGACTGGATAATTGGTAATTTTCCAGGTTTTCCAGGACACGTGGGAACCCTGAAATAACCGGCTCGATTGCTGCGTAGTGCTCCACTATGTTCATCAGCTAGTTTCCAACTGTTTGCTTAGCAGATGGCTTTTCATAACATTTTCTCATCGCTAGCTAGTTGCCAACTGTGTGCTCAGCAGGTGGCGTTTCATAACTTTTTCTTGGAAAATATTTGTCTGCTGTGGTTGAAAACACCATGAGAGTGAACCAAAACAGTAAAGCTAAACAATCAGCTGTAGGCTCTTTAATCAGACACAGAGCTCTTTGTAAGTTGCAAGTTCAATACAATGACACCTCTGACGTTACTCATTGTCATATAACACATTGTTATAATAAAATATATGAACCGTTATTCTTAATTGCAAATGGAAATATGGGATTTAAAAAAAACCTAACCTTCCTGAATAGCTGGGTGGCAATTTATCACCATACACACTCACAAGTTTATCCAACTGTGCCACTTGGTTGAGTAGTAATGCACGCTGATGTAAAACTATTGAACTCCACTCATTAAATTAAAATAATTAAATTAATTAAAATTAATTAAAGATAGTACAATGTTGAGGTGGATGTCAGCAGCAACAGCTCTATAACTCTAGTGGAAACACTGCATTACATTAGTTGTTTCTCTCACAGTCCTTCTTGTCAACTGTCCCAACATCTTCCAATTGTTTAAAGGATCATTTTCTGTATTTTTCTTATTGTAAATGAATTTTGTGTACAGAGCCAAACCAACAATGAATTGATCTACTAACTTAAGTATTGTGTGTTGTTAACTTTAAGTTGCTCTCCAAATATGATTAAAAACACATCAGTGAGCCACACATGTTCCTTTGCCACAAATATTATTATTATTTTAAGTATTTTGTTTAGACATATGGGACATCTTGTAGCCTTTTCTCTAATACCATGGATAAAACAGCCTTTCTTTAATTACAGACTGAGAGAAATTAATAGTGCATCACACAGAGCACCATTACAATGTAGGGGTATTAGTACTTTATTATTTAATTACCTTGTTATTGTGGGTGCCATCTCCTTTATAGTTATGATTTGTTAGTGCCAGGAGAAAGCATTAAGCTTTGCACAATTTAATCAATGAATCAGCCTCATTACCATAAGCTCTTGTTTCAGTCAGTGACCTGTCTACTACTCATTCAGAAGACTACAAATGACATTTAATATATAGCTGTATTATATTATATTATCACGTTAAAGGATTTTTAAGGAGTTCCTCCTTATTTAACTTAAAGGTCTAAGATGTTGTAGAGTTTTGTAGAAATATGTGACTTGTGACATTAAGCTTTACAAATAAAATTGACTTGACTTGAAATCATGACCGACATGCCAGCGTGCCATACAGGTATTACAAAACCAGATTATCCTTTGTTTTGTATAAATTAATAATAAATGTAACGTCTGTGAATCAAAATCCAATGCCAAGTCCCAAATTCATTTAACAGCATAGATCTTGCAGACAACTCATTTACCTAACATAAGCTTGTCAGAACTGTTTCCTCTTCTTTGTCAACTATACACATAAAACAGGAGAAAACAGTAAATGTTACTGTTGTTTTTATCCACTTGTTCTTTTTTTCCATTAAGTTATCCCTCACGTCACTTCACAGTTTACATTCTCCTCTCACTCAAAACACTTATCCTCCACTGTGTGTCGTAACGTACCAAATAATTACAGCTGATACCTTGTATAGTCGTCAATCGATTAGACTGAGTAGAATTTGGACCTGGTCTGACTCAGGTACCAGGTTGGGTCTAGTTTCCTCAGAACCAAGTGGACCTTTGGTTTGATTATGTCAATGGGATATACGCTGCTTCTCTTCCAGGTTTGTGTCAAATTAATATTCTGGTAACAGGCCACAGCACTAATATCTACCCACTTACAAAAACTATTTAACCTGACAAATGAAAGCATCATGTAATGTGTACTAGTGCCCGGTCGATATTATCGGCCAATATGAGCCTTTCACAGATATACCCGTATCAGCATATGTTTTCTGATATGCGCCAAAACATAACAGAACAGAACAGAACCTATAATGCAGAAAATGATGCTTTGGGTGATTTAGACATGGTGTCATTACGCAGTTTGTCCAGCAGAGTGCGCTTCAACTTCATTGTTCACAATACTATTATTAGCCACATGAGGGGCGGAGTTAGCATCAGAGCTGTAGGTAGTACAGACTGGAGTCAAACGGTGCGAACAAGCGTGTGAAATACATGCTGAGAAGTTCTTAACAATAACCCCATAATTTTCCTTTTTTAATATAACTAATATAACATTAACTGTTAATTATACAGTATATCCTGTGCATGTATGTGTGTGTGTTACCTTTGGTTTGTTGAAGCCAAAGAACCCTGAGGAGGAGTGTGTCCCATCTCTATCAGAGGGGCAGTATGGAAGATTTCCAGGAGAACTCAAGGCCTTAAAAAAAGGAAAGTCTTCATCAAATGTTTTAACTCAGACTACAATTGTAAAATTACAAAAAATTACAACAGACAGATTACAAAAATACTCAATGTTGATATCTCTTGATATCAACGGGCACCAAAGAGATTAAATAAGGAGGGACAGCATTTGTTACTTTCTGAGCACAGATAATATAAGAAATAAGAAAATATAAAAAATAATAAAATAATATTCTGGTAGTGAGTTTATGAAAGATCTCTTTTACATGTGGGCAAAAACTGACTACTGACAAAGTAGTCCAATAAGACTATGAAAGGTATTTACTTCAAGTGTAAGTTTAATTGAACTGTATCATATATGCTGAACAAGTTCTCACCTTTGCTGGAACAAACATCGATCCTTCCTTCAGCTGCCAAATCACTGTTTTTGCCTTTGATTATTTTAAAATTCAAAATTAGAAAAACATACAAAAAACAATCTGATCTCGAATGATCAAATTACTGTTAAACCACATCACATTTTAAACTTGTGATGCCTTATTTTAATACTTCACACAATTCTGATGTTTCAAGAGGTATGAGCTTTAAACCACTGGACTGGTTTGCTTCCAGCTGCTGGGCTCAGCTTCTGAATTATAATCTAAATGCAATAATTGAGCTCACCAGAACACAGCATGAAAGTACACAAGTTTCTAACATGTTGTACCACACTCATATAATAGTAATACAACTATGATATGAGTGTGGTATAATATGTTAGATGAGCTATGTGTACAATATTCAGTTTTTATTACTTCAGTTCAACATACAGAGTCATGTCTGTCACATCTGTCAGCCAACACATCTGTTACCTGTCAACGGACACCAGAAGCCCCTCCCTCACAGGAAGTTGCAGGTCTTCCTTCTCTGTGATAATCAGCATGTGCGGGCCTGAAAGAGCAGGGCTGATTAGGGAAAGTCAAGCAAAAAAGAAATGTGTATAGAGTGTTTTTACAGCTCTTAAATTAAAAACGGGTCCTGTCATCCATCTGAGAAAGAGAGAGAGAGGGAGAGAGAGAGAGAGGAGAGAGGGAGAGAGAGAGAGAAAGAGAGAGAGAGAGAGAGAGAGAGAGAGAGAGAGAGAGAGAGAGAGAGAGAGAGAGAGGGAGAGAGAGAGAGAGGAGAAAGGGAGAGAGAGAGAGATAGAAAGAGAGAGAGAAAGAGAAAGAGAAAGAGAGAGAGAGATAGAAAGAGAGAGAGAGCGAAAGAGAGAGAGAGATAGAAAGAGAGAGAGAGCGAAAGAGAGAGAGAGATAGAAAGAGAGAGAGAGCGAAAGAGCGAAAGAGAGAGAGAGAGAGAGGGAGAGAGCAAGAGAGAGAGAGAGAGAGAGAGCTGAAACCATGTCAATCAAAAGCTGTAGTGAATTTAAATCAAGTTGTACAATCAGTGTCATGAATCCAGCTGCCTCACAAGGTAAGACAGTGATAGAAGTGATGGACAGATGGTTCATCCAATCACCTGCCAAAGTCATTTTAAGTGCCTGCTCCTTTCCAGTTTCCAAGGATGATTTATCAGATGTTTCTGTGTAACAAACCATCTGTTGCCTCAGGTTAGCCCAAACAAACACTGATAAAAGTTTTCCCTGCTGTAATCATTCCTCCTGTTCATACTGGCTATTTAAAGATCCTGTTCATATGTGTTTTTAATCTAAGTGATGAGATAAAAAAAAATCAACAGTGTGTCCAAACAGTCATTTTGTTAAAACAAAATTCATTTAAAAGTTTATTTGAAGCTTGAATGAGGTTTCAGCAGTCTGAGGATATCTCTCACATTTACAGTCTTTTTAGCATCAAATGTCCGCTTTGTGTTTCCCTGTTGAGCTGCAGTGGAAGTACAGTAGCAAAAAGAGAGACTTTGGCACTTAAAAAACTGTATTGCTGAAATATATTTGACTCATTTGGACGACTGAAGCTTCATATTAGATTCTGATATCCTTTTAAATCTGAAAAAGGAGTTAGGATTTTGGCCTCCATCACTTTCATTGCAGGTCCATTATGAAAGGATCTTCTAGTGGTCAGTATGAACAGGAGGAATTATTACAGCAAGAAAAACACACTTATTGTTCAGGGAAAGTGACAAAAGGGAAATTTTGAGTGCCACGGGACTGCTGCCGGAATGAGTACACGATTTATTTCCAGTGTTCAAAAGTCTGACTATTGTCAGACTTGAACAATTGTAAACTTGTCTTTTGGAAAGCTGCAGGAAAACACACTTATTGTTCATTTGGACTCCTGACTATTGTCAGACTTAGGGTTAGGTAAAATTGTAAACCTGTCTTTCAGAAAGCTGCAGGATGTAATTTATTAACTTTTAAAGGTTGCTACTCAATATAAACTGGAATAATTACCAGTAAGGAGTTTGAATTCAGGAAATATTGATAGTATATATATATGAACATATGATGTATTTGGAGTTAGAAGCCAAGAAAAGATGCAAAGAGTAAGGATGGAAGAACTTACAGCACTGGGAAGGAGCTCTGGGTCCAGGCCATAACGAGACTCAGAGTTGGGAGACCGCTGAAAGAAAAAGAAAGGCATTTTTGCATATGCACCCAAATATTTCTTACATGTCATGAGACTGAAGGGGGCCTTAAATTTCTAGTGAGACTTTTCCAGACAGTCTAGAGATTCAAAGTACTTGCTGCAATATCAGGTCTAGAGAAAAGCCCTCTCTATTAAAACATTACATTTTTATTTTTGAAGCTCATAAAAAAATATCTCAAAAACATCATTGCCTGAAGTACATCACCAAGCACTACACTGACAAGAACAGACCAGTGAACACCAAAAACTGCTCAGAACTGCAAGGTGCATGGCTAGTAGCTGCTTTAATAGAGGATGAATCTACTACAACTGAAACAATTAGTTGAGTCACAGAGAATTAGTAAGTGACATTTTTGATGATCAATTAAACATTTTAAACTTTTTTCAAGCAAAAGAAGAATTCTCTGCTTCCTACTTTTTGTGTTTTATAGCTTTGTAAAATGAATATCTTTTGGTTATGTCATTGTTATTATTATTATCATTATTGTTTTGGTGATTTGTATCAGCAGTTTTTTAAACACCAGCAGGTCCCTGGCTGTTGTTTAACAGGGGTCACACCCACATATGTCTGAGACATGTTGAGGGAAGCTGTTTCTTTCTGCTGCTGTGCATTATTAAAAATATTACATAACCATTTCTGAGAGCTGACGACTTAATTTGCTACTTTTAAACAAAACAACACATTTAAAAGATGTGCATGGACTCAGGAAATATTGATGGATATTTTCTCTATTTTATGACATTTTATAGACCAAACTATTCATTAACAAAATTGATGTTTTGAACCATAATATCTACTTTAATGCATTTTAAATGCGGTTTCCCCACCTGAGGCATGATGCTCCTCTCCTGTGCAGCTGCATCAGGGACAAACTCATTTATGGCTCCTGAGGAGAAAACAAGAGGAGTTAGACGATGCAGGAGAAACAATCATATTCTGATGTAAGTGAGCTGTTTCTGGTCTGACTGCAGCACTTAATGTGTGTGTGTGTGGGGGGGGGGGCTCTTGCCACTGTGTATGAAATGCGCTATATAAATAAAACTGCTTTGCCTTGCCTTGCCTTACTTGAAAGAATAAAAGTTGCATTGTGATCATTTTGGTGCTGGTATATAATCTGCATGTTGGGACTAATCAGTGATGATCTGTAAAGATAATTGGACTGTTTATGGATGAGTAAGTGCTACACGTTTTGCTTTAGTGCGTTTCATCATATGATTTTGTGAATCTGCGTGTGGGAGGCTCTGCAACATGTGTGTTAGCATGTCACACACAAAAAAATTAAATGAATAAATGAAAAAATCTAATGAATTGAATGAATCACAAAGATGCACTTCTACTTCATAAAACACTTAATGAAACACATTATTTAATACAGAGATAATCAACCCCTAATTTACCCTGAATCTTTTTTAACTTCCCGATTATTTATCAGAATACACACAGAATTTATTTATATATTTATTGTATTTTTTAGTACTATTTTACTGCTATTTCTATTGTACTGTTTTACTGTTTTACTGTTGTTGCTGCAGTGTTGTGGAGCTGAAACCCAACAATTTTACCCCTTATAGTTAACCTAAAAGCCTAAAACTAAAACTGTTAATTAAAGACATGTTTTAATACAGAGGTTTAGATTTAGACATAGGTTTAGACATTGTAAATGTCAATGATAAATCCTCCATGCAAACAAAAGTAAAACACGGTGTTCCTCAGGGTTCAGTGCTTGGACCAATACTATTCTCCTTATATATGCTTCCTTTAGGAAATATTATTCGGAAACACTCAATAAATTTTCATTGTTATGCAGATGACACTCAATTATATCTATCAATAAAGCCTAATGAAATCAACCAGTTAACTAAACTACAAACATGCATCAAGGACATAAAGGCCTGGATGACCTGTAACTTCCTGCTGTTAAACTCAGAAAAAACTGAAGTTATTGTGCTTGGCCCTAAACACCTTAGAAACACATTATCCAATGATATAACTACTCTGGATGGCATTACTTTGGCCTCCAGTACTACTGTAAGGAACCTAGGAGTCATATTTGACCAGGATCTGTCCTTTAATTCCCACATAAAACAAATTTCAAGGTCTGCCTATTTTCATCTGCGTAACATTTCAAAAATCAGACATATTCTGTCTCAAAATGATGCTGAAAAACTAATCCATGCATTTGTTACTTCTAGGCTGGATTATTGTAATTCATTATTATCAGGCTGCCCTAACAAGTCTCTAAAGACTCTCCAACTGGTCCAGAATGCAGCTGCACGCGTTCTGACAAAAACTAGAAAGAGAGATCACATTACTCCTATTTTAGCTTCACTACATTGGCTTCCCATAAAATCAAGAATAGAATTTAAAATCCTTCTCCTCACTTTTAAAGCTCTTACTGGTCAGGCTCCATCATACCTTAAAGAGCTCATAGTACCTTATGTACCTACCAGAACACTGCGCTCCCAGAACGCAGGCCTACTTGTGGTACCTAGTATCTCTAAAAGTAGAATGGGAGGCAGAGCCTTCAGTTATCAGGCTCCTCTCCTGTGGAACCATCTCCCAGATTCGGTCCGGAGGGCAGACACCCTCTCTACTTTTAAGAGTAGGCTTAAAACTTTCCTTTTTGATAGAGCTTATAGTTAGCAAGCTCCTAGTTTATGCTGCTATAGGCTTAGACTGCCGGGGGACTCTTACCTCCATGATGCACTGAGCTCCTCTCTCCTCCTCTCTCTCTCTCTATCCATCCATCTATATCCAATAACATTCATGTACTATTAATGCATTCAGTAACCTACACTTCTTCCCCGGAGTTGTCTGTGCTTTCTCATCTCACAGGCAATCTGGGCCTGTAGACGTCCGGATGACAGATTCCAGTCCCGGACCTTCTAGCTTCAATGTTTATTTTCAATGTGCTACTCTCTCTCTCTCCTATTCTTCCTCTCTCTCCCCTCTACCCCAACCGGTCGAGGCAGATGGCCGCCCACTTTGAGCCTGGTTCTGCCTGAGGTTTCTTCCTGTTAAAAGGGAGTTTTTTCTTGCCATTGTCGCTAAATGCTTGCTCATGTGGGAATGTTGGGTCTCTTTAAAATTAAAACTTGAAGAGTACGGTTTAGAACCTGCTCTATGTGTAAAGTGCCTTGAGATAACTTTGTTGTGATTTGGCGCTATACAAATAAAGATTGATTGATTGATTGATACAGCAGTTTACACACACTATACATTATTTATATTTTTATTGTATTCATTAGTACTATTTTACTGCTGTTTCTATTGTTATTTTATTGCTATTGATGCTGCAGTGTTGAGGAGCCAAAAACCCAATAATGTTACCCCCTTATTCTTGAATAATTGGATGTAACAATTAGAACCCGACTGATATATTGACCTATCATCGGTATTGGTGAATATGTTGTCCGATATGTGCCAATATTTGTTTTATTGTTTAAAGTTTTATAGGCAGCATTTTATGTCTATTAGACCCTTGTTCTTAATTCAAGTTTAATATATAAATATTTATTTTTGTTTTGTACGGGTTTTTTTTGTTTTAAAAAATCACAACTAATTATAATTATTGTATAAAAAGACATGAAACATTAATCACCACTGGGAATTTAATAACGTTTATTGTTAAACTGTGAAGTGTCCTGCCTCCATTACATATCTTTTATCTTCACATGTGTTCTATAATCACTTTTGAGGGATCGTTGCAAAAAAAAAAGAAAAATGATCATTTATGGGTCAATGACGTATAAGGATTTGGAACAACTCAATTGTAGAATAATAAAAAACAAGCATATCTAATGCAGTAGTTCAAACATTCAGAATGTTGTGTACCTGAAGATCCATATTATACATTTGAAATTAAGTGATTTTAGTGGGTTTTTTCAAGAATGATTGGCACTGGCCTTTAAAAAAGTCATGTGGTGCGACCATGATTCATCTTGAAATAAATTAATATACTTTTTCAGTAATATAAAGTGTTTGGAAACAAAGTATTTGCATTTTTTAAACATTTTTTGTAAATGATGATCTTTTATTTATATAAGATATTTCAAGATGAATCATGGTCGCACCACATGACTTTTTTTTCAGGCCAGTGCCAATTAATCTTGAAAAACCCACTAAAATCACTTTCAAATTGTAATATGAATTTTCAGGTACACAACATTCTGAATGTTTGAACGAGTGCATTAGATATGCTTGTTTTTATTATTTAAAATTGAGTTGTTGAAAATCCTTATACGTCATTGACCCATATATGTTCTGTGCATAACATTATCAGCCAATATAATGATATCAGATTTTTTTTTGCTCCTTTATATCTGTTTCGGCATCAGCCCCAAAATCCAGGATTGGTAGGGCCCAAGTAACAATAAATGAATACCAAATGATTTAATTGACTAGAAGTTAGACCAATTAGAGAAAGTATAAAAATGACTATTAAATATCCCCAAATTAAAACCAGAGTCAGCACTTTAACTTCATAGTCAATCTTTTATTTCAAATGTAGTTTGTTGCAGAGCAAAGCCAACACAGCAACAATGTGCATCCTTTCATATACATATGAATACTGTATGACTTGTTTGTAGACTATGGCAAAAATCTGGGGGTAAAGAAATTCTCATGTTTTAGTCTCACAGTGGAAAAAGCAGAAATCCTTTAAAGGTAGTAAGATTATTGGTATAATCGTATGCACTACGGTGGGCAGGTAAAACCATATAGACCACATCCCCCTTTTCCAGCTGAAGAACTAGTGAATTAGAAAGTATGGTATAGCCATGTTCATCATTGATATTATAATTCCTCAACAGTCTCTTGTCATTGTGATAGAGAGTAACATCACTTTGGACACTCTTCCGGTAATCCATTATATTGAATGAGAAGTAGTAGACTCCTCTGACTGGGGCTGTGAAGTGACCTGCATCAGAGGAGAAAATCAGTGAGGCTTTTTCCTGCTGTTGAACTACCTCTTCTCTAAGTTCAGTAGGCTGTTGCTTCTCAATACTTTGGTCAGGCTGCTGTAGGTGGGTTTGTCTAATCTGAAGGAATTGTTGTTCAGTGCTCTTGCTTTGTTAACGTCACATTACCCAGCGACTGTATAGTCTGTAAAAGTTGAGAGCTCTCTGTTACACATTCAGTGAGTCAGTTTGCATCCCATAATGTTTATAGAAAGTGATATAACAGAGAGATATAAGTGATCACCTTAAAACAGACCAAAATCCTGTCAAAGCCTTTGCAGAACATTTCATTCTCTTGTGTTTTGTAAACTATCTGTAAATGTCTGTGCAAAGGTTTTGAAAAGGTTTCACAAAACTGCATAAAAGTGAAACTCACTTCATCATGAAAACCTTATCAGTCACCAAATGAAATGTAATTACATGACACAAAATCACACAAATGACTCAATGTTGGCAAAGTACCAACGACCTGGCTCAAGTCCTCTGAGAGGACACAGAGAAACTCCATTAAAAGTGTTATGATGCATTGTAAAAGGTAAAATGGGTGAAATCTCAAAAGAGTCAATTCAAAGAGAAATGTCTCCTCCTCAAACAACCAAGTGTGCAGCTGGAGCCATATTGGAGAAAAAAGAAATTACAGAAGATGGAGTGAAAGCTGTTACAATTAATACATATTAAAAACATCTAACAAAGAATTATAATGAGTTCATTACATTATAATAGTTAATTTGTGTGTGTAGCAGAAAGAGATGAGTACCTGTAGTTGGACTGTAGGCCTGACCAAAGTTGGTGAAGACTTTACTGAACTTAAGTGTGATGTCAGTACTGAAGGGTCCAACTTGTCCATCATCAGTCAGACCAAGTGAGAACGCCACCTTTGGTTGGTCTGTGTGAATGTGAGAAGATTCACATAGAGGAAAAAAATAGCTCCACTTATAAACAGTTGATGAACAAATTGTATTGTGTCTCTTTTGGTGAATAGTATTCATAGAAACTGTTGTTACTCTGATCCTGTTGCATTTGGACTTTTTGAACGGAGCATGGAGCTTCTGTGAGACGGCAGTACCAGCAGGCTGATTACTGGATGAAGTTACTCTTTAATAATGATATAAGCAGTTTACCTGCATTCTGTCTCTTGAGCTCCTCCACCTCGTTTTCATTGGTGTTCATTCTGGTCTCCAACACTGTCAACACATTTAATATTAATATTATTGTGAAGTATGTTTATGGTCAGCAGGTTTCAAATTGTTAACATGATCACTATGGAGGCTGACCTGTGCTCTTATCTTCAAATGCTGTTACTCTGGATTGAAGATCTGCAATAGAAGGAAAAATTAATAATCAGATTGATAATTGATCAACAACCAGATTAGAAACCTAATATTGAACTTGTCTCTGCTTTGGCTTCTCTTCATTTTGCGAATTAAAATTGGCAAACGTTCATCATGAACCACACCTTAATATCAAATAAATATATTATTATTGCTAGAATACAATAAAAAGGAAAGTTTTTTTGCATTTCATTTATTATTGTAGTTTACCTGCATTCTGCAATAGAAGAAAAAATTAATAGTCGGATTAATAATTGATCAGCAGGCAGCGTTTTTTTACATTTTATTGATTGTTGTAGTTTACCTGTGTCCTCCCTCTTGAGCTCCTCCATCACATTTTCACTGGTTTTCATTCTGGACTCCAACACTGTCAACACATACAACATTTTTATTTTAAAGGAGATAATCTACATAACTGGAACTTGAAATACCTGTATGTGTACCTAATAAACTAGCAGCTGTGTATTTTGCAGTTTACTGCTGTTCTTAATAATGATATAAGATGTTTACCTTCATTCTCTATCGTGAGTTCCTCCACCTCGTTTTCACTGGCGTTCATTCTGGCCTCCAACACTGTCAACACATTTAACATTAATATTATTGTGAAGTATGTTTATGGTCAGCAGGTTTCAAATTGTTAACATGATCACTATGGAGGCTGACCTGTGCTCTTATCTTCAAATGCTGTTACTCTGGATTGAAGATCTGCAATAGAAGGAAAAATTAATAATCAGATTAATAATTGATCAACAACCAGATTAGAAACCTAATATTGAACTTGTCTCTGCTAAATAGATTAATATCTTTTGACTTCTCTTCAGTCACTTTGGGAATTAAAAGTGGCAAAATTTCATCCTGAACCACACCTTAATATCAAAGAAATGTATTCTCCTTGCTAGAATACAATAAAAAAGTATTTACATTTTTTTGATTGTTGTAGCTCACCTGTGTTCTCTCTTTGGAGATCTTTGACCACATCTTCAGTGACAGTCATTCTGAACTCCAACACTGTGAACACATTTAAAAACATTTATTTTGAATCTTAGATATTAATCTCAGTAAACATCTTAAATAAATTGTTACATTTTATTCTTGAGTTTGACAGCAAAACAATCACAAACATGAATTCATTATATATTATTTTATAAAAATATAAATATCTACCTGCATTCTTGCTTTCACTGGCTGTCAGTCTGGCCTGTATGGCTGGAATAAAAGCAGTAAATTACTCCTAAAAGTAATGTCTATGTGAACATTTCATGAATTTGTTGATCACTATGTGAATGAACCTGTATTCTGCTGCTCCAGCTTCTCCATCTTGCTCTTGCTGTTGCTCAGTTCCACACTGTGTTTGATGGCCACGTCTCTCAGCTCCTTCAGCTCAGCCCAGATGTCAGGGGTGATGTTGGTCTGATCACTGGTTGCTATGACACCCAGGATCTCAGACTGAACCTCCGTCTGAGTGATATCATTCCCTGTCACCCCTCCACTCTCACCCTGAGCCCTCGTCCAGTACAGACAGAGCAGCAACACCAGAAAAGCTGCGGCACGCCTCATTGTGAAATATCACCTCTTTAGACAGCAAGATGCAGTCTGACACCACTCCTTCAGTTCCTGTCTTTATATACACGTAAAACAGGTCACTGAACTGCTGTATGAGAATTAAACAGGTGTCTTTGATAACGAATTCAAAAATAACACCAAAGATCCTTGAACACTGAACTTAAAGCAAACAACAAGTTAGAATGATGTTCTTTCAAAATCATTGGTAATGAAAGTTTGTAGTGTAAAGAGATGATAAGAGTAATGTCAGTCTTTTATTTTTCATAAGTATGTATGTGTTTGTTTCTCAGACTCAGGTTGTAAAGAGTCTAGGTCATGGGCCATTTGATGAGTATTTTATGTGTCTTAAAGCATTTATTGCAAATCCAACATAACAAACAATATGCACTAAACATACGTAAAGACTCTACTACACTGTTTAAAGCTCTAGAGTTTATAGATGGATCCACAGAGTGTTACTGTAGGAGTTTGTGTTTAACAGCTAAAAACCTTCTCCTCCCACTCCGTCCTGTCCTGCCATCTAAGAGAGAGAGAGAGAGAGAGAGAGAGAGAGAGAGAGAGAGAGAGAGAGAGAGAGAGAGAGAGAGAGAGAGAGAGAGAGAGAGCCGAAAGACATACATAAAAAAAGCCAAAAACATACTGAGAGACTCATCTAACCGTGGTCACCCATTGTTAGAGCGGTTGCCATCATTCTTCAATAATTTACAGAAGAGCTAACAGACTAATTAAATTTCCCCTCGTGGATAAATAAAATAATTTTGAATTTTGAATTTGAATTGAATTTGAATTTGAATGTCAATCAAAAGCTGTAGTGAATTTAAATGAGGGCATGTGAGGTCGCAAGATCACAACATCACATGAGAATCCATCTCATCAGGCTTCAAGTTGTACAATCAGTGTCATGAATCCAGCTGCATCACAAGGTAAGACAGTGATAGAAGTGATGGACAGATGGTTCATCCAATCACCTGCCAAAGTAATTTTAAGTGCCTGATCCTTTCCAGTTTCCAAGGATGATTTATCAGATGTTTCTGTGTAACAAACCATCTGGTGGCTCAGGTTACCCCAAACAAACACTGATAAAAGTTTTCCCTGCTGTAATCATTCCTCCTGTTCATACTGGCTATTTAAAGATCCTGTTCATATGTGTTTTTAATCTAAGTGATGAGATAAAAAAAATCAACAGTGTGTCCAAACAGTCATTTTGTGAAAACAAAATTCATTTAAAAGTTTATTTGAAGCTTGAATGATGTTTCAGCAGTCTGAGGATATCTGTCACATTTACAGTCTTTATAGCATCAAATGTCCTCTTTGTGTTTCCCTGTTGAGCTGCAGTGGAAGTACAGTAACAAAAAGAGGGACTTTTGCATTTAAGAAACTGTAATGCTGAAATATATTTGACTCATTTGGACGACTGAAGCTTCATATTAGATTCTGATATCCTTTTAAATCCGAAAAAGGAGTGTGGATTTTGGCCTCCTTCACTTCCATTGCAAGTCCATTATGAAAGGATCTTCTAGTGGTCAGTATGAACAGGAAGAATTATTACAGCAAGAAAAACACACTTATTGTTCATTTGGACTCCTGACTATTGTCAGACTTGAAAAATTGTAAATCTGTCTTTCAGAAAGCTGCAGGGTGTAATTTATTAACTTTTAAAGGTTGCTACTCAATATAAACTGGAATAATTACCAGTAAGGAGTTTGAATTCAGGAAATATTTATAGTATATATATATGAACATATGATGTATTTGGAGTTAGAAGCCAAGAAAAGATGCAAAGTGTGAAGACAGAAGAACTTACAGCACTGGGAAGGAGCTCTGGGTCCAGGCCATAACGAGACTCAGAGTTGGGAGACCGCTGAAAGAAAAAGAAAGGCATTTTTGCATATGCACCCAAACATTTCTTACATGTCATGAGACTGAAGATGGCCTTATATTTCTAGTGAGACTTTTCTGGGCAGTCCAGAGATTCAAAGTACTTGCTGCAATATCAGGTCTAGAGAAAAGCCCTCTCTATTAAAACATTACATTTTTATTTTTTGAGGCTTATAAAAAAATATATATATATATAAGACACCATTGCCTGAAGTACATCACCGAGCACTACACTAACAAGAACAGACCAGTGAACACCAAAAACTGCTCAGAACTGCAAGGTGCATGGCTAGTAGCTGCTTTAATAGAGGATGAATCTACTACAACTGAAACAATTAGTTGAGTCACAGAGAATTAGTAAGTGACATTTTTGATGATCAATTAAACATTTTAAACTTTTTTCAAGCAAAAGAAGAATTCTCTGCTTCCTACTTTTTGTGTTTTATAGCTTTGTAAAATGAATATCTTTTGGTTATGTCATTGTTATTATTATTATCATTATTGTTTTGGTGATTTGTATCAGCAGTTTTTTAAACACCAGCAGGTCCCTGGCTGTTGTTTAACAGGGGTCACACCCACATATGTCTGAGACATGTTGAGGGAAGCTGTTTCTTTCTGCTGCTGTGCATTATTAAAAATATTACATAACCATTTCTGAGAGCTGACGACTTAATTTGCTACTTTTAAACAAAACAACACATTTAAAAGATGTGCATGGACTCAGGGAAATATTGATGGACATTTTCTCTATTTTATGACATTTTATAGACCAAACTATTCATTAACAAAATTGATGTTTTGAACCATAATATCTACTTTAATGCATTTTAAATGCGGTTTCCCCACCTGAGGCATGATGCTCCTCTCCTGTGCAGCTGCATCAGGGACAAACTCATTTATGGCTCCTGAGGAGAAAACAAGAGGAGTTAGACGATGCAGGAGAAACAATCATATTCTGATGTAAGTGAGCTGTTTCTGGTCTGACTGCAGCACTTAATGTGTGTGTGTGTGTGTGGGGGGGCTCTTGCCACTGTGTATGAAATGCGCTATATAAATAAAACTGCTTTGCCTTGCCTTGCCTTACTTGAAAGAATAAAAGTTGCATTGTGATCATTTTGGTGCTGGTATATAATCTGCATGTTGGGACTAATCAGTGATGATCTGTAAAGATAATTGGACTGTTTATGGATGAGTAAGTGCTACACGTTTTGCTTTAGTGCGTCTGGTCTTGCTGCTGATTTTTTTTAAACTATATTGATGCTGCTAAACCTGGGCTAGTTCATCATCATATGATTTTGTGAATCTGCGTGTGGGAGGCTCTGCAACATGTGTGTTAGCATGTCACACACAAAAAAATTAAATGAATAAATGAAAAAATCTAATGAATTGAATGAATCACAAAGATGCACTTCTACTTCATAAAACACTTAATGAAACACATTATTTAATACAGAGATAATCAACCCCTAATTTACCCTGAATCTTTTTTAACTTCCCGATTATTTATCAGAATACACACAGAATTTATTTATATATTTATTGTATTTTTTAGTACTATTTTACTGCTATTTCTATTGTACTGTTTTACTGTTTTACTGTTGTTGCTGCAGTGTTGTGGAGCTGAAACCCAACAATTTGACCCCTTATAGTTAACCTAAAATCCTAAAACTAAAACTGTTAATTAAAGACATGTTTTAATACAGAGGTTTAGATTTAGACATAGGTTTAGACATTGTAAATGTCAATGATAAATCCTCCATGCAAACAAAAGTAAAACACGGTGTTCCTCAGGGTTCAGTGCTTGGACCAATACTATTCTCCTTATATATGCTTCCTTTAGGAAATATTATTCGGAAACACTCAATAAATTTTCATTGTTATGCAGATGACACTCAATTATATCTATCAATAAAGCCTAATGAAATTAACCAGTTAACTAAACTACAAACATGCATCAAGGACATAAAGGCCTGGATGACCTGTAACTTCCTGCTGTTAAACTCAGAAAAAACTGAAGTTATTGTGCTTGGCCCTAAACACCTTAGAAACACATTATCCAATGATATAACTACTCTGGATGGCATTACTTTGGCCTCCAGTACTACTGTAAGGAACCTAGGAGTTATATTTGACCAGGATCTGTCCTTTAATTCCCACATAAAACAAATTTCAAGGTCTGCCTATTTTCATCTGCGTAACATTTAAAAAATCAGACATATTCTGTCTC
Organism: Scomber scombrus; assembly: GCF_963691925.1. NCBI lineage: Eukaryota > Metazoa > Chordata > Actinopteri > Scombriformes > Scombridae > Scomber > Scomber scombrus. The sequence goes on from NC_084973.1 coordinate 27,456,927, forward strand.
AAAATGATGCTGAAAAACTAATCCATGCATTTGTTACTTCTAGGCTGGATTATTGTAATTCATTATTATCAGGCTGCCCTAACAAGTCTCTAAAGACTCTCCAACTGGTCCAGAATGCAGCTGCACGCGTTCTGACAAAAACTAGAAAGAGAGATCACATTACTCCTATTTTAGCTTCACTACATTGGCTTCCCATAAAATCAAGAATAGAATTTAAAATCCTTCTCCTCACTTTTAAAGCTCTTACTGGTCAGGCTCCATCATACCTTAAAGAGCTCATAGTACCTTATGTACCTACCAGAACACTGCGCTCCCAGAACGCAGGCCTACTTGTGGTACCTAGTATCTCTAAAAGTAGAATGGGAGGCAGAGCCTTCAGTTATCAGGTTCCTCTCCTGTGGAACCATCTCCCAGATTCGGTCTGGAGGGCAGACACCCTCTCTACTTTTAAAAGTAGGCTTAAAACTTTCCTTTTTGATAGAGCTTATAGTTAGCAAGCTCCTAGTTTATGCTGCTATAGGCTTAGACTGCCGGGGGACTCTTACCTCCATGATGCACTGAGCTCCTCTCTCCTCCTCTCTCTCTCTCTATCCATCCATCTATATCCAATAACATTCATGTACTATTAATGCATTCAGTAACCTACACTTCTTCCCCGGAGTTGTCTGTGCTTTCTCATCTCACAGGCAATCTGGGCCTGTAGACGTCCGGATGACAGATTCCAGTCCCGGACCTTCTAGCTTCAATGTTTATTTTCAATGTGCTACTCTCTCTCTCTCCTATTCTTCCTCTCTCTGCCCTCTACCCCAACCGGTCGAGGCAGATGGCCGCCCACTTTGAGCCTGGTTCTGCCTGAGGTTTCTTCCTGTTAAAAGGGAGTTTTTTCTTGCCATTGTCGCTAAATGCTTGCTCATGTGTGAATGTTGGGTCTCTTTAAAATTAAAACTTGAAGAGTACGGTTTAGAACCTGCTCTATGTGTAAAGTGCCTTGAGATAACTTTGTTGTGATTTGGCGCTATACAAATAAAGATTGATTGATTGATTGATACAGCAGTTTACACACACTATACATTATTTATATTTTTATTGTATTCATTAGTACTATTTTACTGCTGTTTCTATTGTTATTTTATTGCTATTGATGCTGCAGTGTTGAGGAGCCAAAAACCCAATAATGTTACCCCCTTATTCTTGAATAATTGGATGTAACAATTAGAACCCGACTGATATATTGACCTATCATCGGTATTGGTGAATATGTTGTCCGATATGTGCCAATATTTGTTTTATTGTTTAAAGTTTTATAGGCAGCATTTTATGTCTATTAGACCCTTGTTCTTAATTCAAGTTTAATATATAAATATTTATTTTTGTTTTGTACGGGTTTTTTTTGTTTAAAAAAATCACAACTAATTATAATTATTGTATAAAAAGACATGAAACATTAATCACCACTGGGAATTTAATAACGTTTATTGTTAAACTGTGAAGTGTCCTGCCTCCATTACATATCTTTTATCTTCACATGTGTTCTATAATCACTTTTGAGGGATCGTTGCAAAAAAAAAAGAAAAATGATCATTTATGGGTCAATGACGTATAAGGATTTGGAACAACTCAATTGTAGAATAATAAAAAACAAGCATATCTAATGCAGTAGTTCAAACATTCAGAATGTTGTGTACCTGAAGATCCATATTATACATTTGAAATTAAGTGATTTTAGTGGGTTTTTTCAAGAATGATTGGCACTGGCCTTTAAAAAAGTCATGTGGTGCGACCATGATTCATCTTGAAATAAATTAATATACTTTTTCAGTAATATAAAGTGTTTGGAAACAAAGTATTTGCATTTTTTAAACATTTTTTGTAAATGATGATCTTTTATTTATATAAGATATTTCAAGATGAATCATGGTCGCACCACATGACTTTTTTTTCAGGCCAGTGCCAATTAATCTTGAAAAACCCACTAAAATCACTTTCAAATTGTAATATGAATTTTCAGGTACACAACATTCTGAATGTTTGAACGAGTGCATTAGATATGCTTGTTTTTATTATTTAAAATTGAGTTGTTGAAAATCCTTATACGTCATTGACCCATATATGTTCTGTGCATAACATTATCAGCCAATATAATGATATCAGATTTTTTTTTGCTCCTTTATATCTGTTTCGGCATCAGCCCCAAAATCCAGGATTGGTAGGGCCCAAGTAACAATAAATGAATACCAAATGATTTAATTGACTAGAAGTTAGACCAATTAGAGAAAGTATAAAAATGACTATTAAATATCCCCAAATTAAAACCAGAGTCAGCACTTTAACTTCATAGTCAATCTTTTATTTCAAATGTAGTTTGTTGCAGAGCAAAGCCAACACAGCAACAATGTGCATCCTTTCATATACATATGAATACTGTATGACTTGTTTGTAGACTATGGCAAAAATCTGGGGGTAAAGAAATTCTCATGTTTTAGTCTCACAGTGGAAAAAGCAGAAATCCTTTAAAGGTAGTAAGATTATTGGTATAATCGTATGCACTACGGTGGGCAGGTAAAACCATATAGACCACATCCCCCTTTTCCAGCTGAAGAACTAGTGAATTAGAAAGTATGGTATAGCCATGTTCATCATTGATATTATAATTCCTCAACAGTCTCTTGTCATTGTGATAGAGAGTAACATCACTTTGGACACTCTTCCGGTAATCCATTATATTGAATGAGAAGTAGTAGACTCCTCTGACTCAGGCTGCTGTAGGTGGGTTTGTCTAATCTGAAGGAATTGTTGTTCAGTGCTCTTGCTTTGTTAACATCACATTACCCAGCGACTGTATAGTCTGTAAAAGTTGAGAGCTCTCAGTTACACATTCAGTGAGTCAGTTTGCATCCCATAATGTTTATATATCATCAGGCTTCAAGTTGTACAATCAGTGTCATGAATCCAGCTGCATCACAAGGTAAGACAGTGATAGAAGTGATGGACAGATGGTTCATCTAATCACCTGCCAAGTAATTTTAAGTGCCGGCTCCTTTCCAGTTTCCAAGGATGATTTATCAGATGTTTCTGTGTAACAAACCATCTGGTGGCTCAGGTTACCCCAAACAAACACTGATAAAATTTTCCCTGCTGTAATCATTCCTCCTGTTCATACTGGCTATTTAAAGATCCTGTTCATATGTGTTTTGTGATGGGGGTAAAAATCCACAGTGTGTCCAAACAGTAAGTTTGTGTAAAAAAATGCATGTAAACGTTTATTTGAAGCTTGGATGAGGCTTCAGCAGTCTGAGGATATCTGTCACATTTACAATCTTTTTAGCATCAAATTCCCACTTTGTTTCCCTGTTGAGCTGCAGTGGAAGTACAGTAACAAAAATACACTTTGGCACTTAAAAAACTGTAATGCTAAAATATATATACTCTTTTTATCTTTTTTTTTTTTTTTACAGAAAAAGGAGTGTGGATTTTGGCCTCCATCACTTTCATTGCAAGTCCATTATGAAAGGATCCTCTAGTGGTCAGTATGAACAAGAGGAATGATTACAACAAGAAAAACACACTTATTGTTCATTTGGACTCCTGACTATTGTCAGACTTGAAAAATTTTAAACCTGTCTTTCAGAAAGCTGCAGAATGTAATTTCTTTACATTAAAAGGTTGCTACTCAATATAAACTGGAATAATTACCAGAAGGAATTTGAATTCAGGAAATATTTATATATATATGATGTATTTGGAGTTAGAAGCCAAGAAAAGATGCAAAGAGTAAGGATGGAAGAATTTACCGCACTGGGAAGGAGCTCTAGGTCCAGGCCATAACGAGACTCAGAGTTGGGAGACTGCAGAATGTTTAAAAAAAAAAAAGACTCATCTTTACATAAATGCACCCAAACATTCCTTACATGTCATGGGACTGAAGGTGAAGATTTTGTGAATCTGCATGTGGGAGGTTCTGCAACATGTGTGTTAGCATGTCACCCACATGACTAATAAACATTCCTCTGCTGTAAGGTGGGAGAGTCCACTGAGGCTGCTGCTGGAGAGGAGAGGTGGGCACGACATAATGATTGTGGGCACTAATGGCAGACTGCACATTTGCACCATCAAATACAGGTTGAGGTGTACTCTTTGATGTTCACCTACATACACACAGCACATTAATAACTGCTGGTAAGGAATAGCTTACGGTTCATTATTATATTATTTGCAGTTGTTGAAATGCTCTGTTGTTAGCTTGACAGCACACATTTGTTCTTTATTTTGAATATAATGTTGAATGTTTGATATGACGAGCTAATAGTGTAAACCTTACTATTTGGTCATAGTTTTCATATTTTCATTGATGGCTGTATGTGCTGTCGATCTTTAGTTGCAGACGAGAGACCTCTGGTGGACATTTGGAGTATTGCTTGTACTACCGTGACTGTTAACAGCAGCAGTGCTATTGTCATTATTTCTGTGTTTATTCAACCAATTCTATATTTTCTGTAGTTTTTTAATGTCCTTCAGATAACAACAACGTCAAGAAGTCATTCTTGGCTGTTTATTCATACTGGATTAACTACAATGTACCCATCTATCTTTAACCATGTGGGACATTATTAAAGATTGTTGACTGAACTCCTGGATAGCTGCAGTTTCTCTAACAGAAGACTAAAGCCAGACTTGTATACGCCAGTATTCAATCAGATATATAATATATTTATTGTATTTTTAGTACTATTTTAGTGCTATTTCTATTGTTATTGTATTGCAATTGATGCTGCAGTGTTGAGGAGCTGAAACCCAATATTGTTACCCCCTTATACTTGAATAATGGGATGTAACAATAAGAGCCTGACTGATATATCGGTCAACCATATTATTGGCTGATACTGACCTATCAAACATACATAGGTATCGTTGAATATGTTGTCTGATATGTGCCAATATTTGTTTTATTGTTTAAAGTTTGATAGGCAGCATTTTATTAGGCGTTCTTAATTCAAGTTTAATATATAAATATTTATTTTTGTTCCGTGCGGTTTGTTTTTGCTTAAAAAAATCACAACTAATTATAATTATTGTATAAAATGACATGAAACATTAATCACCACTTGGAATTTAATAAAGTTTATTGTTAAACTGTGAAGTGTCCTGCCTCCATTACATATCTTTTATCTTCATAAGTGTTCGATAATCACTTTTGAGGGATCATTGCAAAAAAAGAGAAAAATGATAATTATAAATTCTGTGCATAACATTATCAGCCAATATATTGATATCAGATTTTATTTTTGCTCCTTTATATCTGTTTCGGCATCAGCCCCAAAATCCAGGATTGGTAGGGCCCAAGTAACAATAAATGAATACCAAATGATTTAATTGACTAGAAGTTAGACCAATTAGAGAAAGTATAAAAATGACTATAAAATATCCCCAAATTAAAACCAGAGTCAGCACTTTAACTTCATAGTCATTCTTTTATTTCAAATGTAGTTTGTTGCAGAGCAAAACCAACACAGCAACAATGTGCATCCTTTCATATACATATGAATACTGTATGACTTGTTTGTAGACTATGTAAGAAATGTGGGGATAAAGAAATTCTCATGCTTTAGTCTCACAGTGGAAAAAGCAGAAATCCGTTAAATGTAGTACGATTATAGGTATCATCGAATACACTACTGCTGGCAGGTAAAACCATGTAGACCACATCCCCCTTTTCCAGCTGAAGAACCAGTGAATTAGAAAATATGTTCCGGCCATATTCAACATTGTAATTCTCATTCCATGATACTCTCTTGTTATTGTGATAGAGATAAACATAACTCCATACGTTATAACGGGTATCCACCATAGTGAATGAGAAGTAGTAGACTCCTCTGACTGGGGCTGTGAAGAGACCTGCATCAGAGGAGAAAATCAGTGAGGCTTTTTCCTGCTGTTGAACTACCTCTTCTCTAAGTTCAGTAGGCTGTTGCTTCTCAATACTTTGGTCAGGCTGCTGTAGGTGGGTTTGTCTAATCTGAAGGAATTGTTGTTCAGTGCTCTTGCTTTGTTAACATCACATTACCCAGCGACTGTATAGTCTGTAAAAGTTGAGAGCTCTCAGTTACACATTCAGTGAGTCAGTTTGCATCCCATAATGTTTATAGAAAGTGATATAACAGAGAGATATAAGTGATCACCTTAAAACAGACCAAAAGCCTGTCAAAGCCTTTGCAGAACATTTCATTCTCTTGTGTTTTGTAAACTATCTGTAAATGTCTGTGCAAAGGTTTTGAAAAGGTTTCACAAAACTGCATAAACGAGAAACTCACTTCATCATGAGAACCTTATCAGTCACCAAATGAAATGTAATTACATTACACAAAATCAAAAATGACTCAATGTTGGCAAAGTACCAACGACCTGGCTCAAGTCCTCTGAGAGGACACAGAGAAACTCCATTAAAAGTGTTATGATGCACTGTAAAAGGTAAAATGGGTGAAATGTCAAAAGAGCCAATTCAAAGAGAAATTTCTCCTCCTCAAACAACCAAGTGTGCAGCTGGAGCCATAGTGGAGAAAAAAAGCAATTACAAAAGATGGAGTGAAAGCTGTTACAATTAATACATATTAAAAACATCTAACAAAGAATTATAATGAGTTCATTACATTATAATAGTTAATTTGTGTGTGTAGCAGAAAGAGATGAGTACCTGTAGTTGGACTGTAGGCCTGACCAAAGTTGGTGAAGACTTTACTGAACTTAAGTGTGATGTCAGTATTGAAGGGTCCAATACGTCCATCATCAGTGAGACCAAGTGAGAACGCCACCTTTGGTCGGTCTGTGTGAATGTGAGAAGATTCACATAGAGGAAAAAAATAGTTCCACCTATAAACAGTTGATGAACAAATTGTATTGTGTCTCTTTTGGTGAATAGTATTCATAGAAACTGTTGTTACTCTGATCCTGTTGCATTTGGACTTTTTGAACGGAGCATGGAGCTTCTGTGAGACGGCAGTACAAGCAGGCTGATTACTGGATGAAGTTACTCTTTAATAATGATATAAGCAGTTTACCTGCATTCTGTCTCTTGAGCTCCTCCACCTCGTTTTCACTGGCGTTCATTCTGGTCTCCAACACTGTCAACACATTTAATATTAATATTATTGTGAAGTATGTTTATGATCAGCAGGTATCAAATTGTTAACATGATCACTATATAGGCTGACCTGTGCTCTTATCTTCAAATGTTGTTACTCTAGATTGAAAATCTGCAATAGAAGGCAAAATTAATAATCAGATTAATAATTGATCAACAGCCAGATTAAATATATCATATTGAACTCGACTCTGATCAATAGACAAATATATTTTGGCTTCTCTTCATTTTGCGAATTAAAATTGGCAAACGTTCATCGTGAACCACACCTTAATATCAAATAAATATATTATTATTGCTAGAATACAATAAAAAGGAAAGGTTTTTGCATTTCATTTATTATTGTAGATTACCTGCACTCTGTCTCTTGAGCTCCCCCACTTCATTTTCACTGATTTTAATTCTGGACTCCAACACTGTCAACACATACAACATTTTTATTTTAAAGGAGATAATCTACATATCTGGAACTTGAAATATCTGTATGTGTACCTAATAAACTAGCAGCTGTGTAATTTGCAGCTTACTGCTGTTCTTAATAACGATATAAGCAGTTTACCTGCATTCTCTATCTTGAGCTCCTCCGTCACATTTTCATTGGTGTTCATTCTGGCCTCCAACACTGTCAACACATTTAACATTAATATTATTGTGAAGTATGTTTATAGTCAGCAGGTTTCAAATTGTTAACATGATCACTATGGAGGCTGACCTGTGCTCTTATCTTCAAATGTTGTTACTTTGGATTGAAGATCTGCAATAGAAGGCAAAATTAATAATCAGATTAATAATTGATCAAGAGCAGATTATAAATCTCATATTGAACTCGACTCTGAATAATTAAATATCTTTTGACTTTTCTTCAATTATATTGGGGATTAAAACTGGCAAAATGTCATCCTGAACCACACCTTAATATCAAAGAAATGTATTGTTATTGCTGGAATACAATTAAAAAATATTTACATTTTTTTGATTGTTGTAGCTTACCTGTGTTCTCTCTTTGGAGATCTTTGACCACATTTTCACTGGCAGTCATTCTGAACTCCAACACTCTGAACACATTTAAAAACATTTATTTTGAAACTTAGATATTAATCTCAGTAAACATCTTAAATAAATTGTTACATTTTATTCATGAGTTTGACAGGAAAACATCACAAACATGAATTCATTGTATATTTTTTTTATAAAATATAAATATCTACCTGCATTCTTGCTTTCACTGGCTGTCAGTCTGGCCTGTGTGGCTGGAATAAAAGCAGTAAATTACTCCTAAAAGTAATGTTTATGTGAACATTACATGAATTTGTTGATCACTATGTGAATGAACCTGTATTCTCCTGCTCCAGCTTCCACAGCTCCACACTGTGTTTGATGGCCATGTCTCTCAGCTCCTTCAGCTCAGCCCAGATGTCAGGGGTGATGTTGGTCTGATCACTGGTTGCTTTGACACCCAGGATCTCAGACTGAACCTCCGTCTGAGTGATATCATTCCCTGTCACCCCTCCACTCTCACCCTGAGCCCTCGTCCAGTACAGACAGAGCAGCAACACCAGAAAAGCTGCAGCACGCCTCATTGTGAAATATCACCTCTTTAGACAGCAAGATGCAGTCTGACACCACTCCTTCAGTTCCCGTCTTTATATACACGTAAAACAGGTCACTGAACTGCTGCATGAGAATTAAACAGGTGTCTTTGATAACGAATGCAAAAATAACACCAAAGATCCTTGAACACTGAACTTAAAGCAAACAACAAGTTAGAATGATTCTCTTTCTTAAAAAGTAACAGCATTAAAGGACAGGTTCACAATCTTTCAAGTCGCTGTGAAAACAACAGTCAGCTGCCAAAATTAACATTGAAATATTTTTTTCTTGCCATATTTATTCCTCCTGTTCATACTGACCATTAGAAGATTCCTTCATAATGCACTTACACTGCAAGTGATTGCAGCCAAAATCCACAGTTCTCCTCCTGTGCAAAAATGTACATAAGAGTTTATCTGAAGCTAATATAAAGCTTCAGCTGTCCAAAATATTCAAATCAAGTAGATATATTTCAGCATCACAGTCTTTTAACTGATAAGGTCACTCTTTTTGTTACTGTATTTCCAATCAGTTCAACAGTGGAACACTGTCAGAGGTATCACAAATAGGAAATGTGATACTAAAAAGACTGTAAATGTTTTAGATATCCACTTGATATGACTCAGACTGCTGAAGCCTCATATAAGCTTCACATCAATGTTTAAATGCACCTTTGCACAAAATAACTGTGTGAACAAACTGTGGATTTTGGTCCCTCATCACTTTCATCAAAAGCACATTTGAAGAAGATATTTTATCAGCCAGCATGAACAGGAGGAATGATTTCAGTGAGAAAAATCTCTTTCAGTCTTCATATAAGCACCTGACTGCTGTTTTAAAATAGACATGAAAAAATTGTGAAGCTATCCTTTAATGCTGAATTATCATCAGATCATCCTTGAACTAATGAGTTGATAAATGGTATTTCAGTGTCTATTCCTTTTGTGTGTATGTGTTGGTTTTCCAAGACTCAGGATTAAATATCCCCAAATTAAAGCCAGAGTCAGCAATTTTTACCTTATAGTCATTATTTTATTTCATATGTAGTTTGTTGCAGAGCAAAGCCAACACAGCAACAATGTGCATCCTTTCATATACATATGAATACTGTATGACTTGTTTGTTGACTATGTAAGAAATCTGGAGATAAAGAAATTCTCATGTTTAAGTCTCACAGTGGAAAAAGCAGAAATCCATTAAATGTAGTATGATCTCTGTTATCATCGTATACACTATAGCTGGCAGGTAAAACCATGTAGACCACATCCCCCTTTTCCAGCTGAAGAACCAGTGAATTAGAAAGTCTGTTCCAGCCATGTTCATCATTGTGATTCTCATTCCACAACACTCTCTTGTCATTGTGATAGAGATGAACACGCCTCCATACATTCTTTCGGACATCCACTGTATTGAATGAGAAGTAGTAGGCTCCTCTGACTGGGGCTGTGAAGAGACCTGCATTAGAGGAGAAAATCAGTGAGGCTTTTTCCTGCTGTTGAACTACCTCTTCTCTAAGTTCAGTAGACTGTTGCTTCTCAATACTTTGGTCAGGCTGCTGTAGGTGGGTTTGTCTAATCTGAAGGAATTGTTGTTCAGTGTTCTTGCTTTGTTAACATCACATTACCCAGCGACTGTATAGTCTGTAAAAGTTGAGAGCTCTCAGTTACACATTCAGTGAGTCAGTTTGCATCCCATAATGTTTATAGAAAGTGATATAACAGAGAGATATAAGTGATCACTTTAAAACAGACCAAAATCCTGTCAAAGCTTTTTTCTAGAACATTTCATTCTCTTGTGTTTTGTAAACTATCTGTAAATGTCTGTGCAAAGGTTTTGAAAAGGTTTCACAAAACTGCATAAACGAGAAACTCACTTCATCATGAGAACCTTATCAGTAACTAAATGAAATGTAATTACATTACACAAAATCAAAAATGACTCAATGTTGGTAAAGTACCAACGACCTGGCTCAAGCCCTCTGAGAGGACACAGAGAAACTCCATTAAAAATGTTATGATGCATTGTAAAAGGTTAAATGGGTGAAATGTCAAAAGAGCCAATTCAAAGAGAAATTTCTCCTCCTCAAACAACCAAGTGTGCAGCTGGAGCCATATTGGAGAAAAAAATTCAATTACAAAAGATGGAGTGAAAGCTGTAAAAATTAATACATATTAAAAACATCTAACAAACAAATTACAATGAATTCATTAAATTATAATAGTTAATTTGTGTGTGTAGCAGAAAGAGATGAGTACCTGTAGTTGGACTGTAGGCCTGACCAAAGTTGGTGATGACTTTACTGAACTTAAGTGTGATGTCAGTACTGAAGGGTCCAACTTGTCCATCATCAGTGAGACCAAGTGAGAACGCCACCTTTAGTTGGTCTGTGTGAATGTGAGAAGATTCACATTGAGGAAAAAAATAGCTCCACTTATAAACAGTTGATGAACAAATTGTATTGTGTCTCTTTTGGTGAATAGTATTCATAGAAACTGTTGTTACTCTGATCCTGTCGCATTTGGACTTTTTGAACGGAGCATGGAGCTTCTGTGAGACGGCAGTACAAGCAGGCTGATTACTGGATGAAGTTACTCTTTAATAATGATATAAGCAGTTTACCTGCATTCTGTCTCTTGAGCTCCTCCACCTCGTTTTCACTGGTGTTCATTCTGGCCTCCAACACTGTCAACACATTTAACATTAATATTATTGTGAAGTATGTTTATGATGAGCAGGTTTCAAATTGTTAACATGATCACTATGAAGGCTGACCTGTGCTCTTATCTTCAAATGCTGTTACTCTGGATTGAAGATCTGCAATAGAAGGCAAAATTAATAACTATGAATTGATCTACAGCCGATTTAAAATATAATATTTTCAGATTCACAAAAACAAAAGGTATTTCAAAACTATTCAAAGTCAACTTTGGGAAATTGATCGACCAAGTAAAAGCAGATCTTACAAAATGTGAAATTCTCCCACTGTCTCTAATAGGGCTAATAGCAGCAATAAGAATGAACATACTGCCAAGATTACTATTTCTTTTTCAGTCATTACCTATATATATACCTATTCCTGTTTCCACTGTCACTACAATCAATAAGTGGCTGCCAAAATGTATACGGCAAAGTAAACCACCCAGACTTAAATTTAAAAGGCTACCATGCTCAAAAGACAGGGGAGGTCTGGATTTGTCCAGTCTGAAAGAGAACTATTGGGCAGCTCAACGTAGGTCAACGGTTGCCTGGATCCCAAGACACTGATACTATATGGGTCAGAATGGAGCAGAGTGACTGCTCGGACCAGCCACTGGACTCAATCCCATGTTTCAATCAGGATCACTGAGGGAAATAGAAGATTACAAAGTATGGGTAAAAAACACTATAAAAACATGGTCAGTTGTAAGAAAAAAAGTTACAACTTCCTATGTCATTATCAAGAGCTATAAGGGAAGCAAATAACATAGATTTCCTTCCAGCTAGACTTTATACAGGTTTTAAAAGATGGGAAGTCCATTGTTTAATAGTTTTAGATCAGTTGTTTGAGGGGGATGTTCTGAAATCTTTTGAACAGCTCCAAAACAAATATGACTCACCAAATCAAGACTTTTTCAGATGCTCACAAATAGGACACTACTTACACAACCTTAATGCCCCATCATCTAATATAGAACTTTTTTTATTTTCTATTCTAGTATTATTATTATTATTTTATCAATTGAGGGAACAGTTAAAACAAAGCTCATATCACATATATACAAGATATTGTGGGAGAAATTAAAAAATAATAATCTGGATATTAAAAGAAAATGGGAATTAGAGATGAATATCATCATTTCTGATGAACACTGGGAAACTTCATGTAGCCAGGTACATAAGATAACTAGTAGCCCTAATTGCAAAAAGTTTGAATGGAAAATTAAAATTAGGTACTTCAAAACCCCACGTTACATCAACATGGAGCAATACCTCAGAATAGTGCTGGAGGGGATGTGGCTTGCTGGGAGACCACAGGCATACATTTATCAGAATATTGGCAAAATGTACAAAAAGAAATGAAATAATGCCCATTTATAGAATGACCATTATAATCGTCATACTTCATATGACTTGTCAGTTTTGATCCTATTCTTCTGTTGTAATGTATATCTCAATGTAATACTGTACATAATGCAATATTGTGATGATGAACAATCCTCATTTAACCTACATATTCTGTGTTATTAAGTCTTGCCCTTGATGGGTAAGGTCAAGAGATCCATGGACTAGTAACCGCCTAAAGACACTTATACCGATTACATTTATTATTTTATTTTATTGTATCTCTTATTGTACTGTATGAATACTTTATTGGATGACTGCACTTGATAAAAGGGGAAAAAAAAGTTTGAACAAATCTAATACTGAACTTGTCTCTGCTAAATAGTTAAATATCTTTTGACTTCTCTTCAGTCACTTTGGGAATTAAAACTGGCAACAGTTCATCATGAATCCCACCTTAATATCAAATAAATGTATTCTCTTTGCTAGAATACAGTAAAAAAGAAAAGGTTTTGCATTTTAATTTATTGTTGTAGCTTACCTGTGTTCTCTATCTTCAGCTCCTCCACCTCGTTTTCACTGGTGTTCATTCTGGCCTCCAACACTGTCAACACATTTAACATTAATATTATTGTGAAGTATATTTATGATCAGCAGGTTTCACGTTGTTAACATGATCACTATGGAGGTTGACCTGTGCTCTTATCTTCACTCGCTGTTACTCTGGATTGAAGATCTGCAATAGAAGGCAAAATTAATAATCAGATTAATAATTGTTCAGCAGGCAGCGTTTTTTTATTTATTATTGTAATTTACCTGTGTTCTCTATCTTGAGCTCCTCCATCACATTTTCACTGGTGTTCATTTTGGCCTTCAAAACTGTAAATACATTCAACATTTTTAGTTTAAAGGAGATAATCTACATAACTGGAACTTTAAATATCTGCGTGTGTACCTAATAAACTAGCAGCTATGTATTTTGCATCTTACTGCTGTTCTTAATAATGATATAAGCAGTTTACATGCATTCTCTATCTTGAGCTTCATCATCTCGTTTTCACTGGTGTTCATTCTGGCCTCCAACACTGTCAACACATTTAACATTAATATTATTGTGAAGTATGTTTATGGTCAACAGGTTTCAAATTGTTAACATGATCATTATGGAGGCTGACCTGTGCTCTTATCTTCACACGCTCTTATTCTGTTTTGAAGATCTGCAATAGAAAGCAAAAAATATTAATAATCAGATTAATAATGGAATTAAACATCTCATATTGAACTTGTCTATGCTAAATAAACGAGTATCTATTGACTTTTCTTCAGTTACATTGAGAATTAAAACTGGCAAAATTGCTATAATACAAAAAAAAAGAAACATTTACACAATACCTGTGTACTCCCGCTTGAGCTCCTCCACATCTTTTTCACTGGCGTTCATTCTGGCCTCCAACACTGTCAACAGATTTAAAGTTCATCACTAAAAGCTTCATTTTGAATCTTAGATATTAATCTCATTAAACATCTGTAAGAAATGGTTACATGTCATTTTTGAGTTTGACAGGAAAATAATCAGAAACATTAATTATATATAATTTTATAAAATATAAATATCTACCTGCATTCTTGCTTTCACTGGCTGTCAGTCTGGCCTGTATGGCTGTAATAAAAGCAGTAAATTACTCCTAAAAGTAATGTTTATGTGAACATTACATGCATTTGTTGATCACTATGTGAATGAACCTGTATTCTCCTGCTCCAGCTTCTCCATCTTGCTCTTGCTGTTGCTCAGCTCCACACTGTGTTTGATGGCCATGTCTCTCAGCTCCTTCAGCTCAGTCCAGATGTCAGGGGTGATGTTGGTCTGATCACTGGTTGCTATGACACCCAGGATCTCAGACTGAACCTCCCTCTGAGTGATATCATTCCCTGGCACCCCTCCACTCTCACCCTGAGCCCTCGTCCAGTACAGACAGAGCAGCAACACCAGAAAAGCTGCAGCACGCCTCATTGTGAAATATCACTTCTTTAGACAGCAAGATGCAGTCTGACACCACTCCTTCAGTTCCTGTCTTTATATACACGTAAAACAGGTCACTGAACTGCTGTATGAGAATTAAACAGGTGTCTTTGATAACCAATGCAAAAATAACACCAAAGATCCTTGAACACTGAACTTAAAGCAAATAACAAGTTAGAATGATGTTCTTTCAAAATCATTGGTAGTGAAAGTTTGTAGTGTAAAGAGATGATAAGAGCAATGTCAGTTTTTTATTTTTCATAATTATGTAACTGTTTGTTTTCCAGACTCAGGTTGTAAAGAGTCTGGGTCATGGTCCATGTGATGTGTATTTTTATGTGTCTTAAAGCATTTATTACAAATCCAGCACAACAAAAAAACAGAAAACCAAGGTGGTACAATTGAAAGCCAAATTAAAAAGGTATAGGTCTTAAGTTTGCTTTTAAAATATCTACACTCTCTGCTGCTCTCAGGTACTCAGGAAGGCTGCTCCACAGACCAGGACCAGAATAATAAAAAGATGCCTCTCTGTGGGTTTTTGTCTGGACTTTGGGAATAATTAAAAGGCCGCTACCAGAAGACCTGAGAGTTATAGAGGGTTCATAGGATAAAAGCAAATCTGATAAATAGGAAGGAGTAAGACCATTAAGAGCTTTATAAACCAATAAAAGGCCTTTTTAACTGTATTTTAGATATTAAATTATGGATGGCTGAGACTTTTCTACAGCTCAACCAGGACAAATCTCAAATTTTGGTCATTTGTACTGAAGCCCCGAGGTAAAAACTCAATGAGAAACTGCATGCACTGGCACTGAACCCCCGTCAACACCAAGACTGCATTTTATCATTTAAAACAACATTGCCAGAGGTCGACCGTTTTTCTCTCATGCCAGTACAGAGATGCTAATGCACACTTTTAATGCAGAATGGACAACTGTAATGCTCTGCTTTCCGGTCTCCCAAAAAAGAATATATCTCAGTTACAGTTCATTCAGAACTCAGCTGCATGTGTGCTGACAAAGACCAGAACGATAGCACACATTACACCGATTTTAAAGTCTCTGCACTGGCTACCTGTTTGCCTCAGGAATGATTTCAAAATGGAGACAAAACCCTTTATCTTCATAAGTTTTAAGGAGGTATAAAGTGGGATATATTTAATTTCAGAGGTTTAACTACTGGACAGAAAGATAATAATAATAATAATGCATTTTATTTAAAGGCGCCTTTCAAAGCACTCAAGGACACCTTACAAGGCACATATAACATAACAGTACATCAAACAATATAAATCAGGTAACATTTAGTGCAAAGATAAATAAATAAATATGAATGTGACTACATAGTGCATTAGTACAATAAATAAACAAGAATGTGATTGCATAGTCAGTATAAGACAGAGTATGCCACTCTGAATAGGTGCGATTTTAAGATGTCTCCTACTAAAGTCTATTCAGTCTTTGTGCACTGCAGGCTTGAAGTGTCCACATCACATTTGTGAAAGTTGAATATTGGACCAGGATTGGCTTCTAAACTAGTTGTGATGCATTATTTTATCTACTCATGTTTAATTTCTCAGTTTGCATTAGTTACCAATTAGTTACCAAGTACATTTTAACTTTGAGCTGTAAAGCACTTTGAATTGCATTTGATTTGTTTGAAAGGTGCTATATAAAGAAAAGTTGACTTATTGATAGCTGTGATGCTAATTTTGCCATGAATCCCATGTATTTATGCTAACAACATTAGCAATAAAAATATTGTTCAATTTTACTTTTCCTCTCATTTTCTATGTGTTTTCAATGACTGTAAAATTGGTAATTTTCCAGTCATGGACTGCCAACTGTGTGCTTAGCAGATGGCTTTACATAACATTTTCTCATCGCTAGCTAGTTGCCAACTGTGTGCTTAGCAGGTGGCGTTTCAAAAAAAATTTTCTTGGAAAATATTTGTCTGCTGTGGTTGAAAACACCATGAGAGTGAACCAAAACAGTAAAGCTAAACAATAAGCTGAAACCCGCAATAAAGCTGTTTAAGGCCCCAATAGACACAGAGCTCTTAGCAGGTTGCAAGTTTAATACAAGTGACAACTCTGACATTACTCATTGTCATGTAACACATTGTTGTAATAAAAGATATATTGACTATAGCTGCTTTAATAATTTGATGCATTATTACCTTTGACTTTGCTGCTGACAACTGAACGCTGTTAATCACTGGTCTTTGTTTGTTCACACTGAGATGAATCATCCATTAATGGAGGAGACTAAAAGTGGAGAAAAACAGTATGTGTTACATTCATTACAAATGAAAATATGTAATTAAAAAAAAACTGAATAGCTGTGTGTTGAGACTGCCCACCACTCCTGTCATCTGGAGGTAATGATTGCAGCTTAAAAGGGGGCAAAAGTAAAGTTATTAGAGAGTAATTGTGTTAAATTATGGTGTATCATATTATTATTATTTAACCATTTTAAAGTGGTATTACAGTAGGTGGCAATTAATCACGTTACACTAGGGGTGTGACGATACACTCAGCTCACGAGACAAGACGAGATATTGGGTTCACAAGATTGAGACGACACGAGATTTTAACTATATTTTTAAGAAAACTTCAATGAGGAAATACATGACTGTTCTATTATTTAAAATTCACAAAATGGAAATTGAATTGAAATGTTTGAACTAATCAGCTTATTATGAATCACTTTTTTCTACTTTCTAAATATATAATTATCATATGCAGTATGCAGCATTGTAAAAGGTTTCCCCATATAGATATTTTATAGATGGATAATTTTGGTATTTATGGAAATAACAACCATAAATACAAAAGTTAGATACAATCACAAATACTAAAAAGTAAATTGTAAAGAGTAGAAACAATTCTAATATATAAATATAAATTAAATAAAGAATCCAATTATCACAAATCATAACATATTGCTAATAAAAAAACACAGAAATAAAAGTAAATTGTACAAATCCTGTATCACATAAATACACAAGTAGAACATATAAATTGTGTTAAAGTGTGACTCATTTTACTTTTTGCATCATGAGGCTTCCACATATGTGCTAGATTCCTCTGCTCCTCCTACCTCAGGCTTTCAGTGTAGAGACCATAGACTGTGTATATATATTGTGTGTGTATATATATATATATATATAATGTGTATATATAAACATCCGTGACGTCACCAATTGGTTTGTGGCTATGATTTGGGGACTGCTGCCGGGCAGCGCCATCTTGAAAATTTCCGGGGAAAATGGGGAAAAATAAAAACACGGATTCTACTTATATGAGCATCAGGAGGAACAACTTTGAAGCCTAATTTCACATATTTAGTGATTTTTTTTTAATCATTCACATTTGGCAGGGTGGTTAACAACACACTTTTCTGTGGCATGTCAAACTCAGAACACATATTTATTCTTTCTTTACAAGGACTTTAATTAGTTTATTTAAATACATTTTAATTATGCTTAAATATGATTACCTGGAATATTGGAATTGAAATACTGGAATATTTCCAGTCAATTTCCAAGAAGAATTCCAGTCATAAAAAAGTATAATAAAATCTACTCTCTTCATGATAAGATTTACTTATTAATTTCATAACAGTGATGTTCCTGTCTGTGAAAAAAATTAAAGTAGACTTTTATTAATTAGTTTAAATAAATATTATTTATGCTTAAATATCATGAACATTTACTTAATATTTCCGGGATGTTAAGTTGAGAATAAAGTACATTACACTTGATACTGACTAGTAAGATGTACTTAATACTCGAAACCAGAATATGATCAGGGTGACTTTTGAACACTGGAAATAAATCGTGTACTCATTCCGGCAGCAGTCCCGTGGCACTCAAAATTTCCCCGGAATTTTCTTTAAACTAGCGATTGAGACCATAAACACATTTTGAAAACGTTTACTGAGTTTAGAAATCAAGTGAGAAGTTGGTGAATTCTCCACTGACTTGTATAGAGAGGAAGTCCTTTTGACACCAAAACGGTCGCCCTCTGGTGGCATTTTGATAGAATGCAGTTTTAAGTTACTTTCGCCTCGGCATCATTTCAGAGGACCAGTAGGCTACTCCCCGCCTGGTAGAGGCCTGAGGTTGACCTACTGCTCCTCTCCTCTTCTCATACTTCTGTGAGATCTTCTCAGCAGGTAGAAACTGCAACAAGGTTAATGATCCACAAGTGACATTATAAAAAGAAGACATGTGCCAATGAGCGATAGAAAACTGATCGTCTTTTTTTTTTTTGGTGCGCCCCTTAATTATATCTTCGCGAGACAAAATTCACGTCGACGAGAAATATCGCCGCGTTTCGTCCTGCGATATCGTGTTACGATATCTCGTGGTAGTTTATCAAACTGTGTCACTTGGTTGAGTAGTAGTGCACGCTGATGTAAAACTACTGAACGACTCCACTCATTGCTGGCCTGAAAGCAGTGTTTTTAATTTTATTAATGAATTAAAGATAGTACAATGTTGAGGTGGATGTCAGCAGCAACAGCCTTACAACTCTAGTGGAAACACTGCATTACATTAGATTCATTTGGCAAATGTTAAGAAGTTTGTTTAATCAAGTTACAATACAAGTATATTCAACCTCTGTAGGAACAATATTTATGTCATTAATATGCAATGCAAAATTTAACAACAAAGCTGTCTTCTGTAATAATATATGGTTATAATGATAATGTTAATTTCCTCACCAGTGGAGTAATGCTCCTCTTTTTTGATGGTTCATTGTAAGGATGAGCAGCTGCATCAGGGACAGACTTGTTTTCAGCTCCTGAAGACAAGTAATGTAGACAATGTAAGAAGAAGTTGAAGTCAGAGCAAATTGAGAACATTTGTATATTAAAATGTTTTGTTCTTCTTTTTGGATAATAAGGTTTCGCTGTTTCTCTCACAGACCTTCTTGTCAACTGTCCCTACATCTTCCAATTGTTTAAAGGATAATATTCTGTATTCTTCTGTATATGTGGGACATCTTGCAGTCTGTTCTCTAATACCATGGATAAAATAGCCTTTCTTTAATTACAGACTGAGAGAAATGAATAGTGCATCACACAGAGCACCATTTCCATGAAGGGGTATTAGTAATTTATTATTTAATTACCTTGTGGGTACCATCTCCTTTATAGTTAGGATGTAGCAGTAATCATTGCACAATTTAATCAATGAATCAGCCTCATTACTACAAGCTCTTGTTTCAGTCAGTGACCTGTTTACTACTCATTCAGAAGAATGCAAATGACATTTATTATATAGCTTTATTATATTATATTATCATTTTAAAGGATTTTTAAGGGGTTCCTCCTTATTTAACTCAAAGGTCTAAGATTTTGTAGAGTTTTGTAGAAATATGTGACTTGTGACGTTGAGCTACATCAATAAAACTGACTTGAAATCATGACCAACATGAACACATACCATACAGGTATTACAAAAACAGATTATCCTTTATTGTATATAAATTAATAATAAATGTAACGTCTATGAATCAAAATCCAATGCCAAGTCCCAAATTTATTTAACAGCATAGATCTTGCAGACAACTCATTTACCTAACATAAGCTTGTCAGAACTGTTTTCTCTTCTTTGTCAACTATACACATAAAACAGGAGAAAACAGTAGATGTTACTGTTGTTTTTACCCACTTGTTCTTTTTTTCCATTAAGTTATCCCTCACGTCAATTCACTTCACAGTTTACATTCTCCTCTCACTCAAAACACACTGTTATCTTCCACGGAGATCGTAACATACACATAATCAGAGCTGATACCTTTTACAGTCGTCAATCGATTAGACTGAGTAATATTTGGACCTGGTCTGACTCAGGTACCAGGTTGGGTCTAGATTCCTCAGAACCAAGTGGACGTTTGGTTTGAATATTTACGTCAGTTTTTCCTTTTAATACATTTGCAGAATTTTCTAAAATTCTGTTTTCTCTTAGTTACGATGATTGACTGTTTAGATTGATGATTGATGCAACATAACATAATGACAAAAAAGTGAGGTGGTCTTCAGACTAGCTGTGAAAGACAACCGTAGCATAATAAAACTGAAGACATCTCAGCCAAAGTGGTCCACTATTAAAAAGAAAAGGAAAGAATGACTGTTAATGTTTGACATTAACTACCTTTTTTGCCTGAGTTGCCAGATGTTAGTGGTACAGTCATGCTGGTGCCTGCCGTTGCTCTATGTGCTTGTTCATGATAGAAATCTCCTTGAGCGTACGATGAACCAAAAAGTTCATTCTAATCCCATGACTCAGCTTGATGTCCTCTTGCAGGTTGTAATCTCTCTGTAAGAAAGACAAAAACATTTCTTTCTCACCTCATTACCTCATTTACCTAAACACACATTTTCACACACACTTCCTTTACTGCTGAGAAGCCGGAGCTCAAAGTGATCCATAGTGAAGCACCACAGTCCAGATTTGGGGTTCAGCACCTTGTTCAAGATCCACTGTTTGAATGACACACTCAATTTATGCCTCTCAGACCTAGACACACCCCTTTTCGAGCTTTGTGTTAAATGTATATTCTGGTAACAGATCACAGCACTAATAGCTACCCACTTGTCTTACAATAACAAATTAAAATGACAAATGAAAGCATTAGCGTCATGTGTACTAGTGCCCAGCCGATATGAAAACCTTTTTACAGAACATGTAATGCAGAAAATGATGCTTGGTGTGATTTAGACATGGTGTTATTACACAGTTTGTCCAGCAGAGTGCGCTTCAACTTCATTGTTCACAATACTATCAGCCACATGAGGGGCGGAGTTAGCATCAGAGCTCAAGGTAGTACAGACTGGAGTCAAGCGGTGTCTCCCATAGACATCATTAATATTATTAACTTACAGTGGAAACACCATAGACATCATTATTATAATCTTTATTATGTATATGATGTCTCCACAGTAAGTTGCCAACAAGTGTGTGAAATACATACTGTTCATAAACAACGACCCCATCATTTCCCCTTTTCAATAATGAATATAACATTAAGTCTTAATTATACAGTATATCATGCTGCATGTATTTATGTGTGTGTGTGTGTGTTACCTTGGTTTGTTGAAGAACTCTGAGGAGGAGTGTGTGTGTCCCATCTCTATCAGAGGGGCAGTATGGAAGATGAGCAACTTTCCAGGAGAACTCAGGGCCTTAAAAAAGCAAAGTCTTCATCAAATGTTTTAACTAGGACTCTAACTATCAGTAAAATTACATCTCACCTACAAATCATTGACAGCAAATCATTGACCACAGCACATATTAAACTTATGCCTTATTTTAATACTACAGAAAAATCTGACGTTTCAAGAGGTATGAGATATCGGAGCCTTAAACCACTTACTTCCAGCTGCTGGGCTCAGCTTCTGAATTATAATCTAAAAGCACAAACTGAGCTCACCAGAACATGACATGAAAGTACACTGCTATTATATGAATGTGGTACAACATGTTAGATGAGTAATGTGTACAATATTCAGTTTTTATGACTTCAGTTCAACATACAGAGTCATGTCTGTCACATCTGTGAGCCAACACATCTGTTACCTGTCAACGCTCTCAATACAGTCGTTCACGGACACCAGAAGCCCCTCCCTCACAGGAAGTTGCAGGTCTTCCTTCTCTGTGATGATCAGCATGTGGTGAGGGCCTGAAAGAGCAGGGCTGAGGTCAAACAGGTGGATCCTGCTCTCATGCATCATCAAACCAACATGGACGTCACCATCCTCCCTACTCAAATCAGATCAAACTTGAATTTCCAATCCTGTAGAGTGATACTGTGGATCAAGCTGTGAAAGAATGTGTATGTGTGCATATATAACTATAGGCAGTAGTTTACCTGTTCAGAGAGGTGAGGAGAGTGTGTATTTGTTGTGTCACAAACTCCAAATGTCCTCCTCTCAGTGCTGAAGCAGACACATCTATGAATCAGCACAGCAGGTTCACCCTGAGATAAGACACAACGATTTACACACACACTTAGCAGCCAATAACGGAATAACCAACCAATAACACAACTTATTACGTTATTGGCAAACGTAATTATGGTACTGGTTCATTGGCTTTAGTACTATTTTACTGCTATTTCTATTGTACTGTTCTACTGTATTGTTGTTGTTGCTGCAGTGTTGATGAGCTGAGACCCAACAAGTTTACCCACTTATACTTGAATAGTGGGTTGTAACAATAAATGACTACTAAATTATTTAATTTACTAGAAGTTAACGTATAAGAATGACGATTAAATATCCCCAAATGAAAGTCAGAGTCAGCACTTTAACTTAATTTCAACAATTTTTTATTTCCAATGCAGTTTGTTACAGAGCAAAGCCAACACAGCAACAATGTGCATCCTTTCATATACATATGAATACTGTATGACTTGTTTGTAGACGATGGCAAACTTTTAGAGGTAAAGAAATTCTCACGTTATAGTCTCACAGTGGAAAAAGCAGAAATCCGTTAAAGGTAGTATGATAATTGCTATTATCATATACACTACGGTTGGCAGGTAAAACCATGTAGACCACATCCCCCTTTTCCAGCTGAAGAACCAGTGAATTAGAAAGTCTGTTATAGCCATGTTCATCACTGTAATTATTATTCCACAACACTCTCTTGTCATTGTGATAGAGAAAAACAGCACTGTAGACGTTAGTCCGGACATCCATTGTAGTGAATGAGAAGTAGTAGGCTCCTCTGACTGGGGCTGTGAAGTGACCTGCATCAGAGGAGAAAATCAGTGAGGCTTTTTCCTGCTGTTGAACTTCCTCTTCTCTAAGTTCAGTAGGCTGTTGCTTCTCAATACTTTGGTCAGGCTGCTGTAGGTGGGTTTGTCTAATCTGAAGGAATTGTTGTTCAGTGCTCTTGCTTTGTTAACATCACATTACCCAGCGACTGTATAGTCTGTAAAAGTTGAGAGCTCTCAGTTACACATTCAGCGAGTCATTTTGTATCCCATAATGTTTATAGAAAGTGATATAACAGAGAGATATAAGTGATCACCTTAAAACAGACCAAAAGCCTGTCAAAGCCTTTGCAGAACATTTCATTCTCTTGTGTTTTGTAAACTATCTGTAAATATCTGTGCAAAGGTTTTGAAAAGGTTTCACAAAACTGCATGAATGAGAAACTCACTTCATCATGATAACCTTATCAGTCACCAAATGAAATGTAATTACATAACACAAAATCACACACATGACTCAATGTTGGCAAAGTACCAACGACCTGGCTCAAGTCCTCTGAGAGGACACAGAGAAACTCCATTAAAAGTGTTATGATACATTGTAAAAGGTAACATGGGTGAAATGTCAAAAGAGCCAATTCAAAGAGAAATTTCTCCTCCTCAAACAACCAAGTGTGCAGCTGGAGAGATAGTGGAGAAAAAAAGCAATTACAAAAGATGGAGTGAAAGCTGTAACAATTAATGAATATTAAAAACATCTAACAAAGAATTATAATGAGTTCATTACATTGTAATAGTTAATTTGTGTGTGTAGCAGAAAGAGATGAGTACCTGTAGTTGGACTGTAGGCCTGACCAAAGTTGGTGAAGACTTTACTGAACTTAAGTGGGATGTCAGTACTGAAGGGTCCAACTTGTCCATCGTCAGTGAGACCAAATGAGAACGCCACCTTTAGTTGGTCTGTGTGAATGTGAGAAGATTCACATAGAGGAAAAAAATAGCTCCACTTATAAACAGTTGATGAACAAATTGTATTGAGACTCTTTTGGTGAATAGTATTCATAGAAACTGATGTTACTCTGATCCTGTTGCATTTGGACTTTTTGAACGGAGCATGGAGCTTCTGTGAGACGGCAGTACAAGCAGGTTGATTACTGGATGAAGTTACTCTGTAATAATGATATAAGCAGTTTACCTGCATTCTGTCTCTTGAGCTCCTCCACCTCGTTTTCACTGGTTTTCATTCTGGACTCCAACACTGTCAACACATACAACATTTTTATTTTAAAGGAGATAATCTACATAACTGGAACTTGAAATACCTGTATGTGTACCTAATAAACTAGCAGCTGTGTATTTTGCAGTTTACTGCTGTTCTTAATAATGATATAAGATGTTTACCTTCATTCTCTATCGTGAGCTCCTCCATCACATTTTCACTGGTGTTCATTCTGGCCTCCAACACTGTCAACACATTTAACATTATTATTATTGTGAAGTATGTTTATGGTCAGCAGGTTTCAAATTGTTAACATGATCACTATGGAGGCTGACCTGTGCTCTTATCTTCAAATGCTGTTACTCTGGATTGAAGATCTGCAATAGAAGGAAAAATTAATAATCAGATTGATAATTGATCAACAACCAGATTAGAAACCTAATATTGAACTTGTCTCTGCTTTGGCTTCTCTTCATTTTGCGAATTAAAATTGGCAAACGTTCATCGTGAACCACACCTTAATATCAAATAAATATATTATTATTGCTAGAATACAATAAAAAGGAAAGTTTTTTTGCATTTCATTTATTATTGTAGTTTACCTGCATTCTGCAATAGAAGACAAAATTAATAGTCAGATTAATAATTGATCAGCAGGCAGCGTTTTTTTTACATTTTATTGATTGTTGTAGTTTACCTGTGTTCTTATCTTCAAATGCTGTTACTCTGGATTGAAGATCTGCAATAGAAGGAAAAATTAATAATCAGATTAATAATTGATCAACAACCAGATTAGAAACCTAATATTGAACTTGTCTCTGCTAAATAGATTAATATCTTTTGACTTCTCTTCAGTCACTTTGGGAATTAAAAGTGGCAAAATTTCATCCTGAACCACACCTTAATATCAAAGAAATGTATTCTCCTTGCTAGAATACAATAAAAAAGTATTTACATTTTTTTGATTGTTGTAGCTCACCTGTGTTCTCTCTTTGGAGATCTTTGACCACATCTTCAGTGACAGTCATTCTGAACTCCAACACTGTGAACACATTTAAAAACATTTATTTTGAATCTTAGATATTAATCTCAGTAAACATCTTAAATAAATTGTTACATTTTATTCTTGAGTTTGACAGCAAAACAATCACAAACATGAATTCATTACATATTATTTTATAAAAATATAAATATCTACCTGCATTCTTGCTTTCACTGGCTGTCAGTCTGGCCTGTATGGCTGGAATAAAAGCAGTAAATTACTCCTAAAAGTAATGTCTATGTGAACATTTCATGAATTTGTTGATCACTATGTGAATGAACCTGTATTCTGCTGCTCCAGCTTCCTCAGTTCCACACTGTGTGTGATGGCCATGTCTCTCAGCTCCTTCAGCTCAGCCCAGATGTCAGGGGTGATGTTGGTCTGATCACTGGTTGCTATGACACCCAGGATCTCAGACTGAACCTCCGTCTGAGTGATATCATTCCCTGTCACCCCTCCACTCTCACCCTGAGCCCTCGTCCAGTACAGACAGAGCAGCAACACCAGAAAAGCTGCAGCACGCCTCATTGTGAAATATCACCTCTTTAGACAGCAAGATGCAGTCTGACACCACTCCTTCAGTTCCTGTCTTTATATACACGTAAAACAGGTCACTGAACTGCTGCATGAGAATTAAACAGGTGTCTTTGATAACCAATGCAAAAACAACACCAAAGATCCTTGAACACTGAACTTAAAACAAACAACAAGTTAGAATGATGTTCTTTCAAAATCATTGGTAGTGAAATTTTGTAGTGTAAAGAGATGATAAGAGTAATGTCAGTCTTTTATTTTTCATAAGTATTTATGTGTTTGTTTCCCAGACTCAGGTTGTAAAGAGTCTGGGTCATGGTCCATCTGATGTGTATTTTTATGTGTCTCAAAGCATTTATTGCAAATCCAACACAACAAAAAACATACACTAAACATACGGAAACCCTCTGCTGCACTGTTTAAAGCTCTAGAGTGAATAGATGGATCCACAGAGTGTTACTGTAGGAGTTTGTGTTTAACCCTTACATGAACCCTCGTTCATTTTCTGACTCATAATTAGTCTCGATACCAATTCACATTCATAAATTCCCCATCAGTCATTAACAAATGTTTGACTAAAATTCACAATCAGTATTTTACGGTCCAGTAGAACGTTTTATAGAATATGATGAATACATGTTTGAATGCTGTATTCATGTTTGTTTCTGTTACTTTGTACATATTTAATATTTAATTATATTAATCTCTTTTAAATTATGCTCTGCTATAACAGTTTTACTTGTGAAGCTATTTGTAAAATCTTTTTTGAGAAGTGCAAATATAAATAGTTAATTATAACTATGTAGTTTTTGAATGTGTGCTTTTCTTGAGTATTCCCATTTCATGCTACTTTACATTTCAAATCCAACACACACTGAAATTACTGAATTACTCAGTTACATTTATTTAACAACTTTACTTATTTTTCAGATTAAGGCAAACTGTTGCTAAAATGGTGCATTGTTAATGATTTAACTATATATACTTAATCAATATCAAGTAAGTGAAGTTGGTACAGCATCAATCAGCAGTAATAATAATCTCAACATTGACACAGGCAGATCTGCTGCCCAATCCCTTTTGGTACAAACATTTTGTGTCTGATACTTCTGTACCTATTTTTCAGTAAAATATTGAATGAATGACTTTTACTTCCTCTGTCACCCCTTCTTCCATATTTGACTAAAGCTGCCATTCATACAGAAAAGGTCAAAGATACAGCTGCCCTGACAGAGTGACAGAAATCACTAAAACACAAAGGGCCTGATTTATTAAAGGTTTGCGTGTGTAAAAACGTGTGCAAACTTGACATCACCTGCAAAAAATGTGCAAGCTGATCTACTAACGCAACGCACTGAGGTTTGCATCTTTCAAATGTGCAAGATAGTATGCGCTGTCCATTTAGTACATTTGCCATAATGAATATGTAATATGGGGCGTTTCAACCCCAGTGTGCAAAATACAGGAAGGAGAAAATGCAAATATGTTATTTAGCACGCGCATTGTGATTTACCAAACCTGAAGGTATTATTTCTGACGCTAACTGCGTCTATAAATAATACCTTTGAAGGGCAGGTATTAACCGGCTGCGCACTGGGCACAGATGACTTCTGTTACTGTGGAGACGAGGAGACGGAGGCACAATGACAGAATACACACAGGACGGAGTTTTTCCACCTGTGTTAATTATTTTGGAGTGGAATATTTTTGGTTTTACTAACAGCATTGACTTTGTCACAAATACTGGCATTATTTGTTTTTGTTATAACTCAATATATTTGTTAACCTCTTCCACTAGAACCTGATCACATTTCATTTTGCGCTTGCAGCTTTCTGCTCGTCCAAACTCTCCATAAAGACACGCAAAACCATCATTTAAATACTGCTGTCTCCACCTTGTTGCACCTGTGTTCATTTACGCAGTTATTCTTAGTAGATCACCCGCAAAACGCACGCAAACGGCACGTGCAATCTATTGCACCATGCACGTAATTTAGTACCCACTATTTGGGATCTTAGTAAATCAGGCCCAAAGAGTTTACCATTTTATGTGTAAAAAGTACAGTTAAGACATATATTGGTAAGACATTATCGTTGGCACTTTATTGTTGGTAAGTTGTTATACAAAGTCAAACTGAATAACAAAACACAGTACGGAAGATAACTTGGTTGAAGAGGATCAGCTCCAACAACGTGCTACATCTGTATAACACATCATCTGTCAGTATTTATGAACTCTCTTGTGTTAAAATGAACTTAAAATGAAGCTTAACCACAGGGAGATCTATACTGCAGAATGATACAAAGGAAGAATGACTGCAGCAACTGCAGAACATAAACCAGCAAATGAAAATGATCAGTTATAAATGTCTTCTTGGCCATCCTAATGGACAGAAATGCTCCCAAAGTTGTATAAGAGACAGAGAGGGAGACTGTTGAGGAATGAAAGACAAATAAGGGAAGGAGGAGCATAAAAAGAGAGAAGAGGGAAAAGTCTATAAATGCTGAAAATGTCCAGTCCTCTGTGGCTCAATTAAAGTTAAGCTTGGGAGGTTCTACTTTGTCTTTTTAGAGCGGTGATCCTGTTTCGAACGTAGTCCTTTACACCTTTCCAGGAACGGGTCCTCAGTGCTTTTGGCTCAGCCTCAAGACACTGAATGCAGTCATTTTTCTGAGGTACCTTGTGTCCTTGAATGAAACGCATCATGTGTCTTTCTACGGCACTGATCTCTGCGTACTCCCATTTGTGTTTGCACTGATTATGAGAACCTGTGGTGGGAAAAAAATTTGTTATGAATGAACTTAAACCAAATTCGGACATCACTGGAAAAACACTGGAAAACTAAAGACACACTTTTTTTAACTGTATGAAAGATTTTTCAATGTTTATCCAAGCTTTGAAGATGACAATATTAAGAACCTAAATATATTTATCTTATCAATAAATGGAAATAGTGAAACAATACCTTATTTTACAATAAAAATGTCTTGAGGTAAAAAATATGTCAAATGTTACTCCTGTAATAATGCAATTGATTCCAACAGTCAGATAATCCCACTTTAACATTAAGTAATCAAATTATAAATATATATGTATAATTTTATGTGTGTGTGTACATATGTATACAGACATATATGGCAGCCTGTGAAAACACAAGGCATCTCCCTCAATCATTCACCTTTAAAATTCTGCTTTTTTTACTGTTCTTAATAAATTACACTGTTAATGTTTGACATCAACTACCTTTTTTGCCTGAGTTGCCAGATTTTGGTGGTACAGTCATGCTGGTGCCTGCGGTTGCTCCATGTGCTTGTTCATGATTAAAATCTGCTTGAGCGTAGGATGAACCAGAGAGTTCACTCTGATCCCATGATGCAGCTTGATGTCCACTTGCAGGTTGTGGTCTCTCTGTATGCAAGACAAAAAAAAGAAGCTTCTTTTACATACCTCATTTACCTAAATACACATTTTCACACACCTCCATTACTGCTGAAAAGCCGGAGCTCAAAGTGATCCATAGCGAAGCACCAAAGTCCAGTTTTTGAGGTCAGCACCATTGTTAAAAAGCTATTTAGTGGCTGCCACTTGCCATTTACCTGAATGACACACTTCATTTCTCCCCCTCAAGATGCTAGTCAAACGTCAGTTATTTCTGATGTGACTTTTCCAAATTTTAGTACATAACTACACTGATCGATTTAGTATAATTTAATATCACTATAGTCAGCTGTTACACCAGCAAGTAGTTAACTGGAGTATTTTCAATAGGAGAATTATGTTAAATTGCAGGACATGACAATAAAGTGTCATGTGGCTTGTGCTATTTCCTTTCTAAAGGGACAATAGGTGTCATATTCAGACATCAGGAAATAAACAAATACACAACTAACTTTTTTTTTTTTTTCAGAAAAAATCTTACCTTCGGAGTCCATTTGAACATCATCCATCTGCATGCCACTGTTCTGTCGTGTTCGGGCGTGATTATTCTGGCCTAATATTTCGTCGGCTTCATTCTCGTCCAGATTGATCATCTGCAGCATTGTAGCGTAATGCTTCTGAATTTTCGCCAATGTCAGTGCTTTATGGTTTTTAGCTCCGCACATTTTGACGGATTTTTGGATGCATTCAGAGCCGTTGTAGGCAGTCAGTGACCTGGGTCGGCCAAATAGGAAGAGATTCTCACTGGGGACTCCACATTTTTCACGAACACTCACTAGAAGCTCCAATGCTGACACGAATGAAGGTTTTAACAGAACAGGGACCATTTTCCCGCACCTCCCTAGTATGTCAATTCTAGTGAAGAACTCACACATGGTTCTTTCCAATTTAGAGACAGATATGTCAAAGTTACCAGGCAGGTTTGACTTTTTCCTTGACATAAAAGCAGTTAGTGGCACCTCTGATACCTCCTGGATCCGTCTCCTGTTGAAAATTATTGTTCGAGTGAGTACTACCTTGGCCAGAGCAGCGTAGTTTTCTGCAGAGGGGCACTCTGTGAGTTTTTTCTCAGCAAGAAGATGAACGTTCTCCATGTGGAAATTCAGGCGCTTCACATCTTGAGAAAACGGAACCTTCTTTTCTGTAGTCAGTTTTGTTTCCCTGAGTGTCGATAATGCTCCTGAAGAAACTAGTGTATTCCATTTCTTCTGGTATACTGAGAGGAAGTTTTGTGCAGATTCTACCAGTCTTGTGTCTCCACTCTGCATCGCATTCCTCTCAACAATACTACAACACTTCTGTAGGTGGTAGCCAAGCTTGATGGCAAGTGACGGAGTACTGTATGTTTTCTTTTCTGGATCGTAACCTGCCAAGACGTTGACTGCTGACACAACATGTGGGAAGCTTGAGGGGAGAAAGAAGTCCTCCACCTTCTTCAGGGGGGTTATTTTTTGAGCTTCCAGTACAAGTCTTGCTATCTGACGAAGGTTTTGTCTTATGTAATCATGCCTCTTCGCATTTGATCCTTGCTGATCAAACATTTGTTCACCAAACTGCAAGATAATCTTGTCATCCATGACAGCTTGTGTCACGTCATTATATGTCATCTGCGACAGAAGTTCTCTGAAACCATCACTTACACCAAGATCTCCGATAGTTTCAAGAACACAGCGTGATGCAATACGGTTTCTTCCAATCTGTGATTCATTGTCATTCTTCACTTTCTCTGGGCACACCCTCAGGTGTCTATATAAAGTTTTCTTTAAATAAAGACCACGGCAGTAAAGGCAGTGAAGACGGTCATGGATTCCTTTTATTGTAGTTTTGCTGTGCTTTGCTGTTCTTGGGACAATAAACTGTCCCTTCCCTGCTTTCAAAACATTTTTATTATGAACAAAGTTTCCTTGATTCTTTAATCTATTCCATATCTTTCGCCTTTCTCTGGAACTTTTGGGATACTGAAATGCAGCTGCAACTTCTACTTTGTCACTGTGGATTCTCTCAAGATGTCTTGCCATTTTGAGCGTTGGCTTAGAGCAAAATGGACAATAATTCCTCTTATCGTAAACACATTGCACTTCTGAATTTGAAGTTGGCAACTCCACAGTTGAGGACTTCTCCTGATCAGTTATGCATTTCCTTTTTTGAGGACTGACACTTTTGTCTGATTCATCCCTCCTTTTTCCTGGAAGAGACTTCAGGTGAGGTGTTTCTTCTTTCTGTGTGGTTGGGGGACTGCTATCACTGGATTCATCTGAAAAGCCATTGTCTGCATCTGATAGGTCACCATCATTGTTAGGTGAATAATCGGGATCACTGTCATCAGACTCCGCTGAGGCATTATCTGTTTTCTGGAAAAAGGGAAACAATTACATGTGGAAAGGTTAGTCAGGACACTATCCGTCTGTAACTGTAGAAAATAAACTACCACAGCAAATTTCGAGGAGATTGAGAATTAATCTTTATTTGACTTAAATCAAATGAATACTTTTTAAATTCTGATAGAAAGGGAGGTTGTTAATCAATTAAATCTGAATTTGGGTTGTTTTTATTTGCAGACAGCTTTCCATTGATTTGAAATCCTGGAAGTAGACGCCAGGTTCAAAAGTTCAATGTTTATGTCCTTAACACCAAAAAAAATCCATTACTACTGGAGACTGAAGGCTAAAATGTAAACGGATTCAAGTGTATTTAAAGATTTAATTCATTTCCACTTCATTTCACTTACAACTAAATACACTACCTGTAAGTAACACCTAAATCTGAACAGTCTTCATCTTCTTCTATACAATGGAGTATATTCAGTATATTGGAAATAGTATTTCTGACTTTAAAAGCTTGCTTTTTTTAAAAACAGTAACAACAGCAGCCGTAGTGACTACTGATGCATCGTGAATTATCTAAAAAATAATTCCGTAAACGTGGAAATTTACAACGTAATTCAGCATTATTTTGCAACACTTGCACTGTGATACCTGAATAACTGTTCATGAAGTTTAAACGAATTGAGACCCTTAAAAAGGTACCACCCAGCTTATGTTCGATCATGGTGTAAACTGTGCTTGTATTCTTCTTGGTTATCTTGTTGATAAATGGTTCAGCATGGATACCTATGTTCTGTGTTCACTAGGGATGGAACGGTACTCGGTACAAATATTGAACCGCTCGGTCCACTCTGCATGGAACAATACGACCTTATGAACCGCAGGTTTTCGGTTTTGCAATTCATTTTGCATTGATGCTTTACAGGACACTGTGTGTGTGGTTCAAAGTGCAGCTCACACACAGAAGCAGAAAAAATAAAACAAAGAGGCATGGCCAGCACTAGCGGAGGAGTTGAGAGAGAAAAGTTTGAAGTAGCACCGGCTTCAATCAAATTTCCAGTGTGGGTTAATTTAGGTTTTCGCCAATGAATACAACGACGAAGGAGTGAAAACTGTTGACAGAAATTCTAAGACATCCCAACTCTCCCAGAAGTTCGGGGAGTCTCCCGCATATTGATAGCGGCTCCCTGACACCCGCAAACGAGCTACAATCTCCCAGAATCTGGATCGAGCAAGTAGACCAGTGATACTGGAATTGTTTACTTTGAAATGCAGTTTTTGCTGACAAGCAAAATAAAGAGATAATTTTGGGAGAAAAAAAGTTGTTCTCTTTACGCACAAAACACGTACTGAAACTGATATATCATCACCTTTTTTAAAAATCACCTAAAAAGCAATCAAGGGCAAAGAACAATTAGATGAATGGATCATCCACTTGGTTATTCATTTAAATTCTCCATTTTACTAAAATTGGAGCTATTGGGGGAACCAACAGCCATTGCAGGTAAGTAGCCCATCATCATATATCACGCTATTATCTATTGTACATGTTTTGTGATACCAATGGCCTAATAGTTTTAGTGATTGAATTACTTTTCACTCCTTTCCCTGTGGTTGGTCTGTGTGCATCTCACTCGGGTGTTGCCAACTATTTTAATTGGAGAGTAGCTGAAGACTGCACGAAAAGTCGCTAATGTCAACTGGTGTCAGCTCTACACATGTTGCCCATTGAAGACAGAGTGAGAACAGACTGTGCATCCGCAAACCTTCTAAACCGTTTGCGTTCACTCACAAGGCAGAGAAGCAGAGGGAGGAGAAATAATTTTCCATTTGTTTTCTACGACTGGAAAATTCATCAATCATTTTCCAGGACACATAGGAATCCTGAAATAACCGGCTTAATTGCTGCGTAGTGCTCCACTATGTTCACCAGCTAGTTGCCAACTGTGGGCTTAGCAGGTGGCTTTTCATAACGTTTTCTCATCGCTAGCTAGCTGCCAACTATGTGCTTAGCAGATGGCTTTTCATAACGTTTTCTCATCGCTAGCTAGTTGCCAACTGTGTGCTCAGCAGGTGGCTTTTCTCTGAAAACATGTGTCTGCTGTGGCTGAAAACACCTTGAGAGTAAACCAAAACAGTACAGTTGCAGTCAAACAGCTAAACAATAAGCTAAAACTCGCAAGAAAGCTCTTTAAGGCCCAAATCAGACACAGAGCTTTTTGCAGGTTGAAAGTTCAATACAAGTGACACCTCTGACATTACTCATTGTGATGTAACACATTGTTGTAATAAAAGATATATTGACTATAGCTGCTTTAATAATTTGATGCATTACTACCTTTGACTTTGCTGCTGACATCTGAACTTGCTGTTGATCACTGGTCTCTGTTTGTTCACACTGAGATGAATCATCCATTAATGGAAGAGACTAAAAGTGGAGAAAAACAGTATGTGTTACATTTTTTACATGTCAAAGGAGCATCTTATACACCATTTTTTACAGAAATAACAAATGAAAATACGTAAATAAATAAAAAAACATAACCTACCTGAATAGCTGTGTGTTGAGACTGCCCACCACTCCTGTCATCTGGAGGTAATGATTCCAGCTTAAAATGTGGCGAAAGTGAAGTTATTAGCGAGTAATTTTGTTGAATTATGGTGTATTATATTATTATTATTTAACGATTTTAAAGTGGTATTGGGTGGCAATTAATCACCTTACACACTTACAAGTTTATCCAACTGTGCCACTTGGTTGAGTAGTAGTGAACGCTGATGTAAAACTTCTGAACGACTCCACTCATTGCTGGCCTGAAAACAGATTTCTTTTTTATTAACTAAAAATTATATCATGTTGAGGTGGATGTCAGATGCCACAGCCCTTTAATTCTAGTGGAAACACTACATTACATTAGTTTCATTTGGCAGATGGTTTTGTTTTAATCAACTTACAATACAAGTATATTCTTCCGTGGGAGAAGTCATTAATAGGCAAAAAATATACAGTTTAACAACAAAGCTGTCTTCTGATATAGTGTAGTTAATTTCCTCACCAGTGGAGTAATGTTCCCCTTTTGTGATGATTCTTTGTTAGGATGATCAGCTGCATCAGGGACAGGCTTGTTTTCAGCTCCTGAGGAAAAGACAAGTAATTTAGACAATGTAGTCTGTCTGTCTTTCTCAGACTTTTAGACCAGAAAAAAGAAAAAGAGCTCGTATTTCGATTTAATCTTTTCTATTTTAAAATGAAAATCAAATAACCACTTGTTTTTTGGGTGGATTAAATTAAATTACTCTTCTTGGTTTTTTACTCCACCAGAGGTGAAACATACGGTTCTGTAATACAGAGATCATTAAGACTTTGCTTTTTTAAACTGAACCGACTAAAACCAGCATAATGTCGCATAATGTATCACGCCGGCATTTCAGATTCAGAGGTTTGAGGCTGAGCTGCAGGGTTGAGTGGAGG
Source organism: Scomber scombrus (assembly GCF_963691925.1). Classification (NCBI taxonomy): domain Eukaryota; kingdom Metazoa; phylum Chordata; class Actinopteri; order Scombriformes; family Scombridae; genus Scomber; species Scomber scombrus. The sequence goes on from NC_084973.1 coordinate 27,492,474, forward strand.
TGTGTGGGGAAGTTCATTTGTGCTGCTGAACGTAAGAACTGTGAAACAATCAGAAATCATGTTTTATTGATCTGATTCACCGGCTTTCACCGGTCAGTGCTTACTGACGGAGCACCTCAGTCCAGTGTCTGGACCGTTTATACAGAACAGCGAGGCGGAATAAAGTAGCAGCACAGACAAACAGCGGTGGAGAGAGTTGTGACAACTTAACTCATTAATTTAGATGTAGTAATGGTCTGCTTGCTTCCAACACCATTTTAACTATTTATTGATATTTGAAAATTGACTTGCGGGCCGCCTATGTCTGCTGTGTGTTTGTTGTGATAATAATATAGGGTATCAGTTAAAGCACACCAACCCAGGACACAACACCACTGTCAACAACAGTAAACAGAAGCAGATGATCGGTGAAGCTGCATATCATAATCAATGGTCTAATAAGAAAATTGAGATCTGTAGTGCATTAAAATGTTTTATTCTTCTTTTTGGATGATGGGGTTTTGCTGTTTCTCTCACAGTCCTGCTTCTCAACTGTCCCAACATCTTCCAATTGTTTAAAGGATCATTTTCTGTATTTTTCATATTGTAAATGAATCCCGTGTACAGAGCCAAACCAACAATGAATTGATCTAAAACACGTCAGTGAGCCACAAATATTACAGTTAGACTGGTTTGCTTAGACATGTGGGACATTTTGCAGGCTTTTCTTTAATACCATGGATAAAACAGCCTTTCTTTTTCTTTACAGACCGAGAGAAATTAATATTTCATCACCCAGAGCACCATTTCAATGTAGGAGTATTAGTACTTTATTATTTAATTACCTTGTGGGGACCATCTCCTTTATAGTTAGGATGTAGCAGTAATCATTGCACAATTTAATCAATGAATCAGCCTCATTACCACAAGCTCTTGTTTCAGTCAGTGACCTGTCTACTACTCATTCAGAAGACTAAAAATTACATTTAATATATAGCTGTATTATATTACATTATCATTTTAAAGGATTTTTATGGAGTTTCTCCTTATTTAACTCAAAGGTCTAGGATGTTGTGAAGATTGTAAAGCCCCCTGAGGCAATTTTGAGATTTGTGACATTGAGCTATAAAAAATAAAATGGACCTGCCTTGAAATCATGACCAAGATGTCAGCGTATCATACAGGTATTACAAAAACAGCTTACCCCTGCAGTGTGATGAAGGTGTCCACTGAGGTTGCTCCTGTGAAGTAGATGAGGCATGGCTGTGAGTGTATCCTGCAACACCAGCATCCACATGTACTCCTCCAAAAGTAGGTTGAGATGTCCTCTGTGATCCTTGGTTTAAATCGTGTCCACATGACGGTAGGCCAATGGGTATATCTTGAAGCCCCTGATTGGTTAATGGAGGTTGAAAAGAGGTTTTATAAGGGTCGTGGGGTGAGACGAGCGGTAGATGTTGGGGCCTACAAGTCTGAGATCTTTGGTTTGTTCGTGGAAGAGAAGGTGGGGGGATATTTTTTCCTTGGTTAGTAGCAGGTAGCATTGATGAACTGTGAGGATTTTGCTGATCACAAGATATAATCTGAGATACACTTGGTATGGTGGTGTTGGCAAATAGTGAAGTGGACGACAAATTGCTACTGATGTGAGAGGATGTGTACTGGGCAGTGTGATGAGTGTTGCTTCTGGATGATAAGGTGCTGAGGTCGCTCATGCAGCTCTGGTTAGATGCCTGCAGGTGGTCATAGGGGGGTCTCTGGTCAAAAGCCGAGCCCAGGCTGAGATGCTGAGGGCTGAACAGAGGGTTGAGGACTGGCCCTTGGGTTGAAGCTGTGGGCCAGCCATTCTGGTCCGCCCATGACTGACAAGGTATGTGGCTTGTATTTGCTGTCGGGTTGTCCATCATCCTCCATAACCATCAGGGTCTTGGAGTCTTTTATTTCCTAGAGGACAGAAGAACAGCAAAGAGAAGAACACTACCTCAATCAATAGAAAGCGTTAACATTTTATAAACACCACTAAGAAGGCTGGAGAGGAATATGAGAGACAAATTACAGATTTAATATAAATTACAATCTATGTGCATTGGACATTTTCATATTCATTTATTGGCCCATGGTTTTTCTCCAATAAAAAAAAGCGTATCATCTCATTTCTTCAGTTGGATATTCAAGCGTTATTGTTTTCACATTCATCTGAGTAAGAGGGAAAGTAGTCTGTGATCACTTTAAATTTGAATTAAATGGGCATACCTACGTGCATGATTTATGCCATCTCAACTAGTTAGGAACTAATGATGACATGATGATATTGTATATATTGTATTTTCAATGAAGGAGAGGGAGTACATGTCATATTAAGAATTTTTAACAATGAAACTGAGCATTTTTTGTGGCTAAAAATATGGGACTTTTATATAGTAGCTAGAAGTGTTGGTATCTTTAAATATAAACTTAAAAAATTACCTCTTCACCATCAATGATTTACAAACATTTTTTTACTCTATTCTAATCAATCTTATTTTGTTGTATCCACACTGTAAAACATTTTTCCCTCTTATTAATTTTATTTGTAATTATCTATTTTTATCGGGTAGTTTTTATCTCTATTTTATTGATATTATTATTAAATTTACATTCAATAGCTGCTTCATTATGTACAATTGTGCAATTTAATGCAATCAAATACAACAGCTATGCCTTAAATTCAACTTTTATAAAGCTTTCACATTTTCAGTTTTTATTGACACTGTCAGAAAGGTGATAAATCCACTTTATGTTTATGAATGAGGTCGTAGTGGGTGGTAGTGGTGTACTGGGCTGCATTATATTCATCTGTGTTAATATTTTGTCCACTCCATTAACATAGGACAAAATATTAGGAACACTTATCAAGATAATGCAATCCATTACGGCACCACCACCCACTGCAACCTCAATAATAAACATTAACAAACATTATAAACTTTATAAAAGTAGAATTTAAGGCAGAGCTGCTGTGATGGATTGCATTAGATTGCAGGTGTATATAATGAAGATGTCACTGAGTGTATGTTACCCTTACTATACTTTCATAACTTTTGATTTCTCTTGTGCAATAGTCTCAAATTGGTATCTGTGAGATAATTTGAAGTGTATGAAAGGTGCAATACAAATAAACTTTCATAGGCTAATGACAAATGAATCTGTGTTTCAATAGTTTGTATTAAAAGGTCTGTTGAACCAAATGACAAAATACTTTCTCATCTAGTTATCTCTTGTGGTGCCTAGAAATTTAGATTTTTTTTCAAGGGTTTAAGACATCTGTGTGTTACATTGTTTATGAAGTCGCTTATTCTAAAATTCAATGACTTTTTTTTTTTTAATAATGCAAATAATGTACAAAGCTAAAATAAAGCCAGTACAAAAACTATTTACAGTACAGGAGTGTAAATATGGTTTAAGAGATGTTTGTAAGTTTACTGTTCCAAAAAAGAGATTAAAAGGAGATGTGTTTCTGTTGTTGGGGTTAAACTTTGGAATAAGGCTGACTTAAATGTGAGAATGTTTAAGTCACTATTGATTCTCAAACAAAGGACTTATAGGGCTATTTTTGAGAGTTACACATTGAAATAGGTAGTCATTAACATCATACATTAATTACTTTATACTGTTATATAGAATCTATACACTTATTGTATATTGTAAGTACTTTTCTGTTGTTGTGTTGTGATGACTGAATAAAACACACTACTACTACTATTTCTGTCTTCTCATCATCACAATAGAGGTGAATTGAATTTAACACGTTGCATGGTCACAGCACAGGAAATAAAATACACGAGAGGAAATTGAACATGGCTCTTTTTAAAAAACACTGTTCTGCTCACAAGTCAATCTAAGAACAGTATTCATGTTAAAAAAATGTTTAGTGGTGTCAGTTTAACATTACATTACCCAAAATGTGTTGCTTTCATGACCCTTTATGATGATATGAATGGTTGCTCATTTTTAACAACATTTTAAATTAATACTTACAGCTGTGAATGGGCCCCTTTAGCCACATTACTGCAGGTTTGTGCACATTAATAAAAACGTACCTGAACAGTGTAGCGTCTGGTTTGTTTGTTTATTTACAGGTAGGCTACATTGTTTAGCTGTTAGCTGTTAGCTCGCTCAGGTGTAACATTTAGCGATTTAACTCGGTAAAACAAACGCCGACTACTCAATAACCAGGCTGGAAATTAAACAAAACGATACAGCAACATGTTACTGCAATGATTTGTTTTCAGTTTAGGAAGTATTTTGGTTTAAAAACAAAACAAAGTTTAAACACGAGCATCATACCTGTGAACACCACCGGAAGCAGCCGCTGTTGTTTATGTCTCCCGCCCACTACGTGCCAAATAAAACTTCCGCTGGGAGATTTTCACAATAAGGGAGCCATCAGCTCTAAAATTCTACACACCAAATATGGCAGAAAACAAGTTAACCATGCCCATCCAAACATATTTAGACATGTAAAAATACTCATCTGGAATAATAATGTGTGTCAGATGTGGTTACTCCAAAAAACAGAATAATTATCTTGTTAAAATCCTTAAAATGGCATCTAGTCCTACTAATATTTAATTTCAAAAGTTTAACTGCTGGACACAATGTGCCTCCTACCTCAACGAAAAATTAATTCTAAGTGTATATAGTGTATGTATATGCACTGTTAGGGTTCAGTTACCCACATCACACTTGCGTTAGTTGAATACTGGACCGCGATTGGCTACAAACTAGTAGTGATGTCACAAATCAGGGCTTTCGATTAAAACTGTTTCAATGACCACAGAAAAATGTCCACATTCATCAGATGAATGTCAAAACACAGTCATCAATTGTCAAACTTTGCACATATATTATTCTCTACAGCAAAGCTCAAACATATTAGAAAATCATATTTTTGAGAAGAGGGGGACTGCTGCTGTCACATCCTCTGTCACTACTTTTTCCACATCTGAATACAGCTGCCATTCATACAAGAAAGGTGGAAGATACAGCAGCCCTGACAGGCTGACAGAAATCACTAAAACACAAAGGCCCAGTTGCCTGGACAGGGATTAAGTCTAGTCCAAACTGTTTTATATCAGTGGATATTTTGCTTCTCTCTCCTATCCTTCCTCTCTCTCCTCTCTACCCCAACTGGTCAAGGCAGATGGCCGCCCACTTTGAGAATGGTTCTGCCTGAGGTTTCTTCACATTAAAGGAGTTTTTCCTTGCCACTGTCGCCAAGTGCTTGCTCATGTGGGAATGTTGGGTCTCTTTAAAATTAAACCTGAAGAGTACGGTTTAGACCTGCTCTATGTGTAAAGTGCCTTGAGATGACTTTGTTGTGATTTGGCGCTATACAAATAAAGATTGATTGAGATCGATTGATATTTTCACAGAATGTAGTCTTTAGTTCAGGACTAATCTTAACCTTGCCTGAGAAACTGGAACAAAGAGTTTACCATTTTATGTGTGAAATACAAGTAATTAAATCCCTTTTTTTCTGACATAAATTAGTAAGACATTTTTGTTGGCACTTTATTGTTGATAAATTGTTATACAAAGTCAAACTGAATAACAAAACACAGTACACCAGATAACTTGGTCAAAGATGGTCAGCTCCAACAATGTAAAAGTCAGACATCAGCTACATCTGTATTACACATCATCTGTCAGTACTTATGAAATGTTGTGTGTCAACTTCTTAAAATGAAGCTAAACCACAGGGAGATGTATATACTGCAGAATCACACAAAGTAAGAATGACTGACAGTAACATAAAACAACAAATAAAAAATGTCTTCTTGGCCATCCTAAAGGACGGAAATGCTCCCAATGTTGTATAAGAGACAGAGAGGGAGACTGTTGAGGAATGAAAGACAAACAAGGCAAGAGGGAGGTGGAGGGTAAAATAGAAGTGGGAGTGAGAGAGTCTACAGCTGCTGAAAATGTCCAGTCCTTTGTGGTTCCATTTGCCCGGGCCAGTTACTGTTTGTGGATAACGTTTGGTAGGTGCCACTTTGTCTTTTTAGAGCGGTGATCCTGTTTCGAACGTAGTCTTTTACACCTTTCCAGGAACGGGTCCTCAGTGCTTTTGGTTCAGCCTCAAGACACTGAATGCAGTCATTTTTCTGAGGTACCTTGTGTCCTTGAATGAAGCGCATCATGTGTCTTTCTACGGCACAAACTTCTGCCTCCTCCCATTTGTGTTTGCACTGACTATGAGAACCTGTGGTGGGAAAAAAGGAGTTATGAATGAACTTATACCAACTTCTGACATCACTGGAAAAACTCTGGAAAACTAAAGACACACTTTTTTAACTGTATGAAAACTTAAGCCAAACTTTGAAGATGACAATATTAAGAACTAATTATATCTATCTAATCAATACATGGAAATATTATGGCAACGCCTTATTTTACCTTTTTTGCATGAGTTGCCAGATTTTGGTGGTACAGTCATGCTGGTGCCTGCCGTTGCTCCGTGTGCTTGGTCATGATAAAAATCAGCTTGAGCGTAGCATGCACCAGAAAGTTCACTCTGATCCCACGATGCAGGTTGATGTCCACTTGCAGGTTCTAATCTCTCTGTAAGTAAGACAAAGATACTTTTTTCACATACCTATATTCACATTTTCACTCTCTTCCTTTACTGCTGAAAAGCCTAGTGCAGCACAACAGTCCAAACTTTTGTTCAAAAGAAATTGAGTAAATGTACTCTTCTTTGTCAAATATCTGCATAAAACAGGGGAAAACAACAGATGGTCCAGTTGTTTTACTCTTTTTCAATTATTTTTTTCCTCCTGTTGATTCACCTCACAGTTTACATTCTCCTCTCACTCAAAGCACACGGTTATCTTCCTCGTTGATCGTAACGTACCAAATAATCAGAGCTGATACTGTGTACAGTCCTGTCTGTTCAGATCCACTCAGGTATTGGATATAAACATACAGACCCCAGGACAGTAAGGAGACCTGACCTCACTCGATTAGACTAAGTAGAATTTGGACATGGTCTGACACAGGTACCAGGTTGGGTCTAGTTTCCTCAGAACCAAGTGGACCTTTGGTTTCAATATTTATGTCAATGGGATAATTACATTTTTCCTTTCAATACATTTGCAAAATTCTGTTTTCTCTTTGCCACGATGGGGTATTGACTGAGTTTAGATTGATGATTGATGCAACATAACATAACGAGAAAAAAGAGAAGTGGTCTTCATACTCTCTGAATAAACTGTAGCTGTGAAAGACAACCGTATACGGTAGCATTAGAAAACAGAAGACATCTCAGCCAAAGTGGAAGGGAAAGAATGACTGTTGATGTTTGACATCAACTACCTTTTTTGCCTGAGTTGCCAGATTTTGGTGGTACAGTCATGCTGGTGCCTGCCGTTGCTCCATGTGCTTGTTCATGATAAAAATCTCCTTGGGCGTAGCATGCACCAAAAAATTCGCTCTGATCCCATGACTCAGCTTGATGTCCTCTTGCAGGTTGTAATCTCTCTGTAAGAAAGACAAAAACATTTCTTTCTCATACCTCATTTACCTAATCACACATTTTCACACACACTTCCTTTACTGCTGAAAAGCCGGAGCTCAAAGTGATCTATAGTGAAGCACCACAGTCCATTGTTGGGGTTCAGCACCTTAGTCAAGAGTCAAGGTTTGAATGACAAGCTCCATTTCTGCCCCTCAAGATACTACTCAAACTCTCTTCTTTCCAAGGTTTGTGTTAAATCAATATCCTGCACAGCAACTGAGTGACACTGTCAATTTTCAAAGATTCTGAGACTTATTACATTAACAGGTAGCAGCACTAATATCTATCCACTTGTCTCACAATACAAACGCACCCTTTCTCAATGCCAGGATTAAGCACTAACTTATGGGATGCAAACCAAGACATTTGGGGTGACATGGGTGCAAGAAATATAACTGAATTGAAAAGATGAATGGCAAATATAAAGTGTGTAAATGTTATTGTGACTGCTGATGAATAAACCCTTTTTCATTCAAAACTGACCAATGAAAGCATTTGTGTAATGTATATTCCAGGTTCCAGCACATATGACTCCAAGTTATTTTTAATGTGACTTTTTAAAATTATAGTACATAACTTCAGATTTCACTGATTGATTTAGTCAAGTATTTAGTAGGTTATAGACAATACTTTCAATATTGTTGTTAGAAAATAAATAAAAACATATAGTCAGCTGTTACACGCAAAACTTCTCTGTCCTGTTTTTGGGGGATAAGCAGTGGGACAAACGCTTTTTGTCGTGTAACTTTCTGAAGAGGCAGTAGGTGCTACGACTTTATCGCCAGTAATGTTGGGAAACAGATCATATATAACAGACAGGTTTTGCAGTGAAGTTTCTAAACCCTGCGTTTATTCCTAAATTATGTAATTCACTGGAATTCTGGAATTAAACAGAAAAATTCTTACCTTCGGAGTCCATTTGGACATCATCCAGCTGCATACCACAACTCTGTCGTAGTGTTCGGACTTGATTAATAGGGCCCAATATTTGGTCGGCTTCATTCTCGTCCAGATTGATCAGCTGCAGCATTGTTGCATAATGCTTTTGGATCTTTGTCGATTTCAGTGCTTCAGGGTCTTTAGCACCGCACTCTCTGACATATTTTTGTATGCAGTCAGAGCCGTTGTAGGCAGTCAGTGACCTGGGTCGGCCAAATAGGAAAAGATTCTTACTGGGGACTCCACATGTTTCACGAACATTCACAAGAAGCTCCAATGCTGACACGAATGAAGGTTTTAACAGAACAGGGACCATTTTCCCGCACCTCCCTAGTATGTCAATTCTAGTGAAGAACTCACACATGGTTCTTTCCAATTCAGAGACAGATATGTCAAAGTTGCCAGGCAGGTTTGACTTTTTCCTTGACATAAAAGAAGTTAGTGGCACGGCCGAAACCTCACGGGCTCGTCTCCTGTTGAAAATTATTGTTCGAGCGAGTACTACCTTGGCCAGAGCAGCGTAGTTTTCTGCAGAGGGGCACTCTGTGAGTTTTTTCTCAGCAAGAAGATGAACGTTCTCCATGTGGAAATTCAGGCGCTTCACATCTTGAGAAAACGGAACCTTCTTTTCTGTAGTCAGTTTTGTTTCCCTGAGTGTCGATAATGCTCCTGAAGAAACTAGTGTATTCCATTTTTTCTGGTATACTGAGAGGAAGTTTTGTGCAGATTCTACCAGTCTTGTGTCTCCACTCTGCATCGCATTCCTCTCAACAATACTACAACACTTCTGTAGGTGGTAGCCAAGCTTGATGGCAAGTGACGGAGTACTGTATGTTTTCTTTTCTGGATCGTAACCTGCCAAGACGTTGACTGCTGACACAACATGTGGGAAGCTTGAGGGGAGAAAGAAGTCCTCCACCTTCTTCAGGGGGGTTATTTTTTGAGCTTCCAGTACAAGTCTTGCTATCTGACGAAGGTTTTGTCGTATGTAATCATGCCTCTTCGCATTTGATCCTTGCTGATCAAACATTTGTTCACCAAACTGCAAGATAATCTTGTCATCCATGACAGCTTGTGTCACATCATTATATGTCATCTGCGACAGAAGTTCTCTGAAACCATCACTTACGCCAAGATCTCCGATAGTTTCAAGCACACAGCGTGATGCAATACGCTTTCTTCCAATCTGTGATTCATTGTCATTCCTCACTTTCTCTGGGCACAACCTGAGGTGTCTATATAAAGTTTTCTTTAAATAAAGACCACGGCAGTAAAGACAGTGAAGAAAGTCTTTCACTCCTTTTCCAGATTGCTTTGCTGTTCTTCGGACAACAACCTGTCCCTTCCCTGTTTTCAAAACATTTTTATTATGAACAAAGTTTCCTTGATTTTTTAATCTATTCCATATTTTTTGCCTTTCTCTGGAATTTTTGGGGTGCTGAAATGCAGCTGCAACTTCTTCTTTGTCGCTGTGGACTGACTCAAGATGTCTTGCAATTTTGACCATTGGCTTTAAGCAAAACAGACAATAATTCCTCTTATCATAAACACGTTGCGCTTTTGAATTTGAGGTTTGCGACACTGCAGTTGAGGACTTCTTCTGATTAGTTGCACGAATCTTTTTTAGAGGAATGAAACTTTTCTCCTTTAACAAAGAACTTCCTGATTTATCCCTCCTTTTCTGTGGAAGAGGACACTTCAGGGGAGGTGTTTCTTCTTCCTTTGGGGTTGAGGGACTGCTATCACTGGATTCATCTGAAAAGCCATCGTCAGTGTCTGATAAGAGGTCAGAGAAGTCACCCTCACTGTTAGGTGAGTAATCAGGATCACTTTCATCAGTCTCTGCTGAAGCATTAGGATCACTATCACCTGGCTCCACATTTTCGGTTTTCTAGAAAAGAGGAAACAATTGTATTGGAAAGGTTACTATCAGGACACTATCAGTCTGTAACTGTAGAAAATAAACTACTTACTACAGCAAATTTTGAGAAGATGTACAATTAATCCTTATTTGATTTAAATCAAATGAATACTTATTCAGTAATGGGTTTTTTATACTGGTAGAAGCAGAGATTCAGATTCAAGTATATTTAGAGATTTAATTCATTTTCCCTTCGATACAGAGGAATATATTATTATATATATATATATATATTTTTTACAGGTGACTACCTCCAATTCTGCTGCAGACATCGGGTCATCTGGTGAATCACCGGTCTGATTTTGTTCTTCATAGGATGCAGGAGATGAACAATTTGCTAAAAGCTGTGACTGTACCTAGAAAACAATACAAACAAAAGAAAAATAAGACAAGAAAACTATGACTACCACTTATTAATCACCTAAAAATGTAAAATGTGTATAGCATAGTTAAACCTGCAGTGACATTGTTTGGTCACTTGGGGCAGCAGAGACAAGTTGTTAACACAATATTGGTTTTATCATCACCACTGAACAATGGGAAAAAACACAAATGACATCAGGCTTTTTCCTGCTCCAAGTTAAAGACTTTTCAACTCCAGAAGTTCAAAGGGCAGAAAAATGCAAAGCACTCAGCAACACAAAAGCACCACTCTCATTGAAAACAATTACAAAAAGTTTCCCCTGGGCTGCTAAAAAGTGATCTGTCAGATAAGGACCTACAGCTGAGGGGAACTGCAGAGTTGGGTGACAGTTCTCTTCAGGATCATCACTACAAGCAATGCCTCTGACATTACACATTTTCATGTAATACATTGTTATTATAAAAAATATATTGATTATAGCTGCTTTAATAATTTGATGCATCACTACCTTTGACTTTACTGCTGATAACCGAACTTTCTGTTGATCACTGGTCTTTGTTTGTTCACACTGAGACGAATCATCCATTAGTGGAGGAGACTAAAAGTGGAGAAAAACAGTATATGTTACATTTGTTTACATTTTAAATATGAATTGTTATCCTTCATTGTAAATGAAAACACATCAGTTAAAAAAAACTTAACCTACCCGGATAGCTGTGTTTTGAGACTGCCCACCACTCCTGTCATCTGCAGGTAATGATTCCAGCTTCATGGGGGGTACAAAGTGAAGTTATCAGGGAGTGACAGTGTTGAATTATATTGTATTATACTATTATTTCATCATTTTAAAGAGGAATTGGTTGTCAGTTAATCATTTTGCACACTTACAAGTTCATCCAACTCCGCCAGTTGTTTGAGTAGAAGTGCACGCTGATGTAAAACTATTGAACGACTCCTATCATTGCTGGCCTGAAAGCAGATTTTTTAAAACATGAATTTAAAAAAAGGTATAAGCCACAAGCATGCAAACTCTGACTGAAATTTGTAGTTATGCTCTCATCCTTCTCATTTCAACAATGGCAAAATCAGTTTACTGATTTGACTTCTCCACAGATGGAGACCCCCCAAGCTCATTTTAGCCCATTGTGCTCTTGTTTCATCACTGCCAGCAACAGGCATCTCTTCTGCTTCGGGTGCCTCGGACAATACCACGCAGAGTGGCGTGATGCAGCTTCTGCCCTGCATGCACTGTGAGTCCCGGACTTCATCCGTTCCTCCACCACTGCTGCAGGTGTACGCCTCAGTCGAGACTGTCCCAGCTGCTTCATCAATGGGCAAAACCAATGACCTCTGATCTGTATCTGTAACATTGCTGATCTCTGGAAATCCACTGCAGACTGCAGTTGGCCATGATTTCCCAAAAGTAATGGCCATGGTGGCAGAGCATTTATGACTCTCACTGCCCCCACAAACCAGTCAGCCAGCTTCGTGAAGGCTCTTACTGCCCGGCTCAACTGGTTCTACCTCGCTCTACAAGGGAGGAGCCCTCTACAAGGGAGGAGCCCTCTGGACCCTGCCTGTCTGACATTGTTCGCTGAAGTGGTTTTATTATGCAGCGAGGTGATGCCTAACACTGTGTAAGACACACCAAAGCAGTAGGTGCATCTTGATTGGCCAGCTACTTACATGCAAATGTCAGTGGGCGATTGCATGCCTGTGACTGGAGGAGTGTACTACCCATAAAGCCCAGTAGAGGGCTCTGCCTGTGCTTATAGAACTAGGGTTACAATATCGTAACTTCTGTTAAGGTGTATGTCAGACTCCACGGCTCGATGACTCCAGTAGAAACACAACATTTTATTAGATTCATTTGCTAAATGTTTTTGTTCTACTGAAGTTAGAGTAAGTACATTCAACCTTTGTCGAAACAATATTTAGATAAAATTTCACTTAAATTAGGGCGGGACAAAATATACATACTATCATCAATATTGAGATATGAGACTGGATATTTGAGATTTTTGAGTTTTAAAGGCTGCATTACAATAAAGCAATGTGATATAATGCAAATAATGCAATTTTCTGAACCAGACTATTCTAGGTCTTCTATTTTTGTCTTTACCCGCTTAGTCATTATACCCACATGACTGATGATTATTTATCAAAATCATTGTTTAAAATGTTATGAAAACACCATCAGTCATACATACAATATTGTTGCAATGTTGATCTTACACTAAAAATGTTGTGATATTTGATTTTGTCCGTATTGTCCAGCCCTGCATTAAATACATACAAAATTCAAGTAACCTCACTTACAGTATATTTGTGCAGAAATAATCTACCAATCAAAAAAGCTTCCTCACCGGTGGGATAATGTTCCTCTTTTGTGATGGTTCTTTGTTAGGATGAGAAGCTGCATCAGGGACAGGCTTGTTTTCAGCTCCTGAAGAAAAGACAAGTAAGTTGGACAATGTAAGAAGTTAGCTCGCAGTAATATTGACATCTGTATTTTTTGAAATGTTTTGTTCTTCTTTTTGGATGACAGGGGTTTGCTGTTTCTCTGACAACTTTTTTTGTTACCTGTCCCAACATCTTCCAATTGTTTAAAGGATGGGACTGGTAGTTTTCTCTGTTTTTCTGTTTTAATTTTATTTAAATGTCCTTTTTATAGTATGTTTATTCTGCACTCTCATGCAAAAAACGTTGCCTTGTTGCTGAAACGTGCTATAAATAAACTTGCCTTGCCTTACCCTTGCAGTGTGATGAAGGTGTCCACTGAGGCTGCTCCTGAGAAGTAGATGAGGCATGGCTGTGAGTGTATCCTGCAACACCAGCATCCACATGTACTCCTCCAAAAGTAGGTTGAGATGTCCTCTGTGATCCTTGGTTTAAATCGTGTCCACATGACGGTAGGCCAATGGGTATATCTTGAAGCCCCTGATTGGTTAATGGAGGTTGAAAAGAGGTTTTATAAGGGTCGTGGGGTGAGACGAGCGGTAGATGTTGGGGCCTACAAGTCTGAGATCCTTGGTTTGTTTGTGGAAGAGAAGGTGGGGGGATATTTTTTCCTTGGTTAGCAGCAGGTAGCATTGATAAACTGTGAGGATTTTGCTGACCACAAGATATAATCTGAGATACACTTGGTATAGTGGTGTTGGCAAATAGTGAAGTGGACGACAAATTGCTACTGATGTGAGAGGATGTGTACTGGGCAGTGTGATGAGTGTTGCTTCTGGATGATAAGGTGCTGAGGTCGCTCATGCAGCTCTGGTTAGATGCCTGCAGGTGGTCATAGGGGGGTCTCTGGTCAGAAGACGAGCCCAGGCTGAGATGTTGAGCACTGGATAGAGGGTTGAGGACTGGCCCTTGGGTTGTAGCTGTGGGCCAGCCATTCTGATCCACCCATGACTGACAAGGTATGTGGCTCTTATTTGCTGTCGGGTTGTCCATCATCCTCCATAACCATCAGAGTCTTTTGGAGTAGTTTATGTCCTAAGAGACGGGGAAAGAGCAAAGCAACATGACACACACAATTGATCATCAGGGTCACGCTGCAGTTGCATTTCTCTTTAAGTTTAAAGGCCTATAACTGAAAGCAGGTATCTTAATTTAGTTAAGAGGTAAGAGTGCGGTTCAGGATACATTAGTGAACACGGCACAGGTAATACAGAAAAGTGATAGGATTCTGCTTCAAAGGGAAATACAGGCAGAAATGCTGAAAATTAAAAAGCAATAGACACTGTAGCATAACATAATGATAATAAAATGACAACTATATCAGTAACACATATCCTGAATTGTAGGATTACATCAAGCTTTAACACTTATTCAGCTAACCTTATCACATTTTATCTTGTGAGTTTACGGCGATGCCTTCAGGCCACAGCTATATCATGTACCCCTCGAGGAGAACTAATAGATACTCTAAATCAGGCATGTCCAAACTAGTCCATAAGGGGCCGTGTGTCTGTAGGTTTTTGTTCCAACCAATCAAGAGCACACTATTCAACCAATCTACTGTCTGAAGAGTGAGACCAGTTGATAAAATGAGTCAAACCTGGTGTTGTCCTGCTTGGCTGGAATAAAATACCTGCAGCCAAAAGTCCATTTATGGAATAGTTTGGACACCTTGCTCTAAATCCTTCATTCCTTCTGCTATCAGGTTACTAAACTCTGACAGCAGTCATTTTAAATTGTTTTTTTTTCATTTATTTAAAAGACTGTGCCTTCATAGACAACAGAGAACAAATGTCTATTTACTTATTTTCTTGCTATTTATTTATTTATTTAACCTTAGTATCTTTATCTTTCTGTCCTCACTGACCTCTGTTTGTTTGTTGATCTATGATTTGAACATATAACTTATTGGATGTTGTTTGTGCAACTGAGGATGGTGTAAGCTGCAAATTAATTGCCCTCTTTGGGTTCAATAAAGAAGAAATCTGAATCTGAACCTTAAACATAGACATCCTCAAAATAATATTTAGCTCAACACAGGTAAAAGAAATAAAAGGATTTCTGAACATTTGTGTTATTCTATTGATATATTATACCTATATCTATATGTATATCAACCTGTCTATCTATCTGTCATGTATATATAACCTAAAGGATCAGTTTAAGACCACAATAAACAGCCAGAAGAAGGCCCACACACCCGCACTCAGATGGTTTTAAAACTATGAAGCACCTCCTTCGCCTGATTTTGGGCTGGAAAAAAACCCTGTTTACATTTATACAAACAGCAGTGAATGGGCAGCTGCAGCTTCATTACTGTATGTTTGTGCACATTAATAAAAACGTGGATGAACAGTGTGGTGTCCCGTTTTCTACATTGTTTAGCTGTTAGCTTTTAGCCTGCTCGGCTGCAACATTTGGGAATTAAACTCGTAGGAGGAACAGCGACCCCTGAATGACCGGGCTGAAAATCAGACAAAGCTGCAGAACAAAATGCAGCTGAGCTTAAATCTAGCTGAGCAATAATAATATTCATTTTCAGTAAAAAAAAACTAAGAAATGTTTGAACACGAGCAGCATACCTGCAAACATCACCGGAAACAGCAATCGTTGTTTACGTCTCGGCCACGCCCCCCTGGATGCCAAAATAAAACTTCCGGTGGGAGTTTTTCAAAATAAGAGCGCCATCACTAAACCTCACCACGAGGGGTTAGGGCAGTGGTTTTAACCTCAGGGTGGAGTCAGAGGTTATCTCAGTAAACTGGTCCTGTTCAGCACAACTAAAAGTCAGTATGATTGTGTTTATTTCATTCAGTCTCATTAAATATTTGGCATTCACTGAATATATAGGTCAGTCCAAATTATTAATTAACTCCCCATTTGAATTTTCTAATCATATATATACAAAAAAGCATAAAATGATTGATTGCAAAGTTTAATTTATCATATTTCTTGCCCCCACTTGTTGCCCATATTTTATATAGTTGTTTCTTCATTCTGCCACACATAATGTTCAACCTTTTATTCAAAGAATAAGGAGAAGTCATAAATGTTCAGTCAGTATCTTAAAATGACACCATAAATACATGTAAATACAAAAACACACAATAGGAGTAAGAAAAATGTGGTTCAGACTGAAATCGTTTAATAGTAAAATATCTGTAAAGTTTATAATCACACACTACAGGATTATGATATACCAATAACAGAGAAACAAGACGTGTCAATATGACAGTCTTTGAGCTCACTGGTTTTGTTGTAACTCTTCCAACATGGCAGCATTTATCTTAAAACCATCAGGAAATGGTCTTCAAACTCTCAGTAGTAAAATTTCTCTGTTTGGTCATTTGTTTCAATAAATGCTCTGAAATATAAAAACTACAGTGACAGTAATCTCTTTCATGGGTCTGTTCAGAGAGAAAGGCACCTCTGAACAATGAACTTTGATCATATTGCACAACACTCATCATAAAGCTTTTCAGTCAACACAACTATGAAAAGTGTTGATCTGCTGCCGACTCGGAGACAAAGAGACTGTTAATCTGCTGTACAACATCTTCCCACTGTGAGTAAAAAATGAATTCTTGTCATTGAATCGAGACGTTGTCACTCAGCTTGCATCACAACTTGAGTGACACTTAACAACAAGGTGCAAACTGAGCTTGTTGATAAGTGTTTAGCCTTCAGCCCTTCAGACTGCAGATATCCCAACATGTACAGAAACACACGCTGATGTTTTACTTGTTCGTCTCTCTGCAGAATAAATAGAAGAGTTGTGGAGAATGTGTGCATATGAGTGTGGATTCATCTCATTTCAGAGTAGTGGAGCAAACATGTCAGATAAGACAGATATTCAGTACCAAAAAATGTAATTTTTTGAGTAAATAGTTACAAGAAATTGTGAACCCTGCTGCCAGCCCACTACATCTGACGTGACTGATTCTATTCTGTTGTTTAAAACAACTGCATGAAACTGCTGGAAGATTTCAAAATGTTAAAGAGGCAAACATTTCAACTGTCTTCAACTCTCTGTTTTCTCAAATGATCTGTTCAAGTGTTTTAACAATGAAATCCAAATTCTGTTGGATCAGAAAACAAATATTAGACCGTCTACAGTGAACACTGATACCTTTCTGATCACAATGTGAAGTCAACCTGTTAAAGTTGAACCTCTTCTTTGTTTTTATGACTCCAGCTTCACCTCAAAGATGATCCAGTTCAGACTGATGACAATGGCTGCACTACTCTGCTCTCTTCTCAGTGCCGATGGAGGGAAAGTCCTTGTTTTCCCTGCGGATGGAAGCCACTGGGTCAACATGAAGGTCCTCATCCAAGAGCTCCACTCCAGAGGTCACAACATCACAGTGATCAAACCCAAAACCAGTGGGTACATCAAAGCAGAGTCCCATCAGTACCAGTCAATCACCCTCGATGTTGTTCCTGGATTTGATGTGAACGAAATGAATAATTTCGCAACAAAAATGATGCAGCTCCTACGTGAGTTCCACATTTCAGGTTTAGCTTACATCAAAGCTGGAGATGAGTTTATGAAGATGGTAGATAATATTCACAAAGCTGTGGTTGATAAAATGCAAAAGATTTTTGAGGATGCTAAACTGATGCAGTTCTTCCAAGAGGCCGAATATGATGTTCTTCTGACTGACCCTTGCTTCGGTGGAGGGGTTCTTCTGGCTCATCGGTTGGGTCTGCCTCTGGTCTTCAATGTACGATGGACAATCCTGGAAGATGGACATTACACAGTTGCCCCCTCACCTCTCTCATATGTTCCCATAGTAGGCAGTGAACTGACTGATAAGATGAGTTTTTGGCAAAGGGTGAAAAATGTTTTTTTCTCATTAATGGTACTTTATAACCGCAATATGATAAAAGAGCCTCACTACACACCATTTGTCCACCGTCACTTTGGTCCTGATGTCCACTATGATGAGCTCGTTCAGGCAGCAGATATTTGGCTGATGAGAACTGACTTCACCTTTGAGTTCCCTCGTCCCACCATGCCTAACGTTGTGTACATGGGTGGGTTTCAGTGTAAACCGTCCAAAGTGCTTCCTCAAGATCTGAAGGACTTTGTCCAGAGCTCTGCGGAGCACGGTGTCATTATTATGAGTTTGGGGACCTTGGTGGGGAATCTCCCTGAGGATATAGCAGAAGATGTGGCTGCTGCTTTTGCACAGTTACCTCAGAAAGTCATCTGGAGGCATACTGGAAAGAGACCATCCACCCTGGGAAACAACACCTTGCTGGTGGACTGGCTGCCGCAGAATGACCTCTTAGGACACCCAAAGACAAGATTGTTTGTGGCCCACGGAGGCACCAACGGACTTCAAGAGGCCATCTACCATGGAGTTCCCATCGTCGGCCTTCCTCTGGTGTTTGATCAGCGCGATAACCTGTTCAGAATGAGAGCTAAGGGCGTTGCCAGAGTGCTGGACATCGGCACATTGAACAAAGACAACTTCCTGGAGGTGTTGAAAGTGGTGCTTTACGAGCCGTCCTACAGGAAGAACATTCAGGAGCTCTCCAGGCTGCACAGAGACCAGCCCATGAAGCCTCTGGACCGAGCCATGTTCTGGATCGAGTTTGTCATGAGACACAAGGGTGCTGCTCACTTAAAGACCAACTCCTACAAGATGTCCTGGATTCAGTACCACTGCATAGATGTAATCACACTGTTGCTAGCGTCAGTCACGCTGATGTCACTGATTTGTATTTTAACAGTGAAATGTTTGTGGTGTAAAGTGTTTGGTGGGAAAAAAAACAACCCAAAATAATGTAGTAGAAATAATGTGTAACTTGGATAACTGAGTTTTAATGACAGCAGCATAGAGTGTGAGCCTCTTAAGAGCCAAAAAAACGTGTCTTAGATTGAATCCAATTTGTTCATAGATTTTTCTTTCTACAATGATTTTGATATTCATGCTTTATGAATAATCAAGAGCCACAGAACTGACTTTTTCTATTCAGGATACAGAGTTGATACTATTGACCAAACAATAATATTGAGTGTTCAAAATGACCAGGCTTTGAAGAAAATGTGCCCTTTGTGTCCATCTCATGGCTGTAACAGGAACAACAAAATGTCCATGCTGTTCTGTATGTATCCTTCAGTGCTGACTGACTAAACATGTTCATCAAATCTAAAGAACAACAATTTTAGAGTCTCATCACTACAGCTCTTTCTACACAAACCCTCAGTACTTCTTCTCTTAATGAGTCTGTCTATAACAGACTGCTACAATGGTTAATAACAGCTGGAATGTTTTGTTTCTTTTTAAATTTATTTTACAAAATGCAAACTGTAATATTAAATTGTCCCTTGGAGCATTTAGTAATTCAGTCAGTTCATAGTAGGGAAAAGTTTATCCATCTCTTGGTCTGATTCACATTTCTTATTCTGAGATCACACACAGCGATGTACAGACCAGTGTGAGAATTAACACGACTCCATTAAAATTAACAGGCTACACAACTATTCTCTAATATGTCACACTTAATTACCCACATGTTTTGGCTTTTTTTCATCATGAGGTTGTTTCAGGCTTCTACAGTCAGTTAATCTGTCATATGACTTTATAAAAGGAAATATAAATTAAATAAGTTAGGACTGTCCATAAATGTTAAAGAGGAGACACAAAGATTATGAAACGTTGTGTTCTGAAAACTGAAGTTGAAACAATTTCAGTGAGAGATGTAATGTTTTGAAAAAAGAAATTGAAATTTAAACTTTTCATGGGTTAAAATAAAAAAAATAATTTTAGAAAAATAAATTGTATCATTATTTTGTAAGATTTTAACTTTTATGTACTGTATGTAAAGAAACTGGTGATTCAATGCACATCATGACAAACAGCATCCATCAAATGTACATTTTATTAAAGAGAGTTGATTCAGAAAACAGTTTAAACACAATTGTAGTGCTGTTTCTTTCTTTTATGCAGAGCCTCATCTCAACATTGCAGTTTATCAATCCATGTATACACCACCAAAATGACACACATAGTCTGCAGAAGCTCATTCAGAATTAAACACGATATTAAAACACTTGTTATCAAAGCATAAAACAACAGATTCACAACAGAAATAACTCATTAAAAGTATTAAAAATAATATACAAATCTAAATCTGATGACTGAAACTGTCACTAAACTGAAACAATCAAAGCATTCAGTACAGTGGATATATACTACTATACAATGTTGTTTGACTAAAAACAAGATGCTGATAACCAGGATAATTAACAGCTTTGATTTGTAAAGTTTGTGGCCTGATGATGTGATACAGTTTCAGCAGTTTGTAGTCATATTTTCTTGTGGATTCATCTCTATTTTAAGTGGTGACACAACTAACTTACACATTATCTTACAATCTATTTTTAAAAGCTTAGACAGCATCAGAGCAATCAGAGTATTTAACATCATCATTACAAAGTCAGTATAATATCAAAATCAGGAGTCACCATCTTAAATACATTTGTTTTAAAGAGAAAATAACTAAATCATGAACGGCTCAACATCTTTTAAAATTTAGTTAAGAACAAAAGTTTAGGTGTTCATGATTTTGCATAAAAACATGAAAAACAATATCTGTGACAACAAATCAGATCTGTTGAAGAACAAAAGAACAAATAATAAAAAATCAGAGCCAGAATGATTTTTGATACACCGAACAACTGAGAGTTTAAATTGTAATTTAAAAATGTAAACATCACTGAAATAACTCATCAAAAGATGACAGACTTCATTATCTTATCTTAATGACAGACTTCATTAACTGTTTTTTACTTGATTATGTGAAATAATTTCAATGTTTATTCTTTTCTTTCAAGTAATTGTTATTTATGTTTTTTTCCCTTATGAAATCTAAACACAGTAAAATGTTAATTGTCTTTCAAGAGTTAAGTCTCAGTTTGACAGATTTTGATATCAATGTTTTCAGCATCCCGAGAATCTTCAATACTGAAATAAGGGAAGAGTTTCTCAGTGAAATTGTCTCTGTGGGTGTAGATGTGAGTCTTGTCTTCAGGGTCGTAGAAGGAGACCTCCCCCCTGTCATAGTTCAGCTTGACTCTGATCTTCTGGAGACTCTTCTTCTTTGTGACAGTCTTACCAGAACCATCAGTGTATTTTCCTCTGCGATATTCTAAACACCAGATTCCTGAATCTGGTGAGGCAGAACACGCTCTCTTCCTGTCTGCTGACTCTTTAGCCAAACCCACAAACCAACCAGGATTGTCTCCCACCTCCACCTCCCAGCTATGTTTCCCTGAGCTGAAGCCCTCAGAGCCCAGAACATTGCAATAATTAGTATGTCTCTCTGGATTATCAGGGAGCTGCTCCTTTGCGTCTCCTTTTCTCACACTGGTCAGATCATCAGAAAGATGGAGACGGGGGTCTGCAGTGTTTGGGTCCAGAATAACAGGACTGAAGTGGACCTTCTCCTTCATCTTCTCCCAGACTCTGAAGGACAGGTTTCCCAGGTGTTTGGCCACATCTATCAGCGCTCCTGAGACCAGCTGTGAATCTGACAGTGAGCTCTCGGCTCTGGCTCTGGTCTGAGTGGGTTTATAACTGCTGAGGAATGACACGTTGTGTTTCTGCAGGTCTTCTTCAACAGCAGAGATACTGTCTGACAGAGAGGAGATCTGATCCTGAATCATCTTCATCTCTCTGCTCATAGTCTTCCTTTTCTGTTTCCCATCCTCCCCCAGAGCTGCCAGTCTGGACTTCTCTTCCTCTTTCAGGAACTGTTGGAGCTTGTTGAACTCTGCTCTGATCTGCTTCTCTGTGGACAACAGCTGCTTCTTGGTGTATTCAATCATTTCCTTGTATGTTTCCTTCACTTGATTGTATTTGCCCCTCTTGTCTTGTAGAGACTTTAAGTCAGATTTCAGCTGGTCCTTCAGGTCACTGACTACTTGTTCTACAGGAACCACCTTGTGATCTTTTTGGTGAGTTAAATCACAGACAGGACACACAGCTCTCTGTTCATCCTCACAGAACAATGTAGGATCTTCTTGGTGTTTGCTACACACCACCTCCACCATCTTTTCTCCTTTTTCTGTCTCAGATGATCCAGCTTTCTGTCTCCCGGCAAACGAGTCAGCTAGTTTCTTCAGTGCAAAGTTCACTTCTGGATCTTTTGAAGATTTTCTTTTACAAATGGGACAGTTTTTGTTTTTAGCTTGTTCCCAGAATGTTTGCAGACAGCTTGAACAGAAGCTGTGGCTGCAGTTCAGAGACATAGGATCTCTGAAAGTCTCTGAACATACATGGCAGCTCAGTAAGTTTTCAACAAGAGCAATTTTCTCAGCCATTTTCTCTATTTTCCACACTGTTTTTCAAAGAAAGTCTCACTTATTTTTAATTTCCAGTTCGTTTCTTACAATCCTCCAAGTGAGCGTTGTTCAGACAGAGATCCCAACCCTGTAATGGCGTTGTTGCTCTGTTCAAAATGTCCGAATCAGCGTTTAGCTTCACCCCACCTCTTTTATTTGTAAATCATTTTTGGTCATAAAAGCTGCTTTCTGCTTTTATTACCAACAGATAGAAGATGTGTCCTAAAACCTATGCACCTTGTCCTTAAGACATAAAAGTTTATTGTTTATTATGGACAGTGACATAAATCTAAACACAGACAGGAAGGTTATGATTGTATCCCACTAATGTAGCAGATGTGTACTGCATCACAAAGTTAAATATGCTTCAGGTCAAAGCAAAGACAGAGGAACTGATAGATAAACACTGATCTCACGATGCTGTTTATTTACTAAATGATGTGAGGAAACATTAATGAGATTTATATGTTACTGTTCCGTATTCAAATAGATTTCAATACGTTTTTTAGCTGGTTACACTCATTTACTTGTCTGGACTCTGTGTGACATGTTTTACTAGCCTGCTCCTACCCTTATGAATCTAAGACACATTGATGCACTGTGACACTTCCTTATTGTTTGTGCTATTTTTATTTTTTTTATTTTTTTATTTTCACCCTCTTTGCTTATTGGTTAATCATTGACAGTAATAAAAACTGCTTTCTGCTTTTATTACCAACAGATAGAAGAAGATGTGTCCTAAAACCTGTAAACCTTGTCCTTAAGACATAAACGTTTATTCTGGACAGTGACAGAAATCTAAACACAGGAAGGTTAAGGTAGAGAAGTTGCATACATGTCATGTCACAGTGAAGATGGTGAAACTGTACGAAAAACAGACAATAAAAAACAAAACAATGATAACAGATTCACAAAATGACATTTATTTACTAAATGATTTGAGGAAATATTAATGAAGTGTGTTTGTAAGTGTCTCTGTTCACAAATCAGGTTTAAATGTTAGGTTGGAGCAGTCAGTGTTATAAACTTTTCTTCTGGTCACGCTCTTTCACTCATCTTTGGACTCATCTTTTATTAACATTTATTACACAGTGTAGTTAGCTACTTCCTTATGATTTGTGTTTTTTTAATCTTTAAAAAAAGTACTGCATAGTTTCATAGAATTCATAGAAAATGGTTTTCATGTGCTTTTTTCCACTTTTTGTTCATTTTCATTGCAAAACCCCTAAAATACTAAATACTGTTTCTGTCATCACTCAAGGTGTGATGTGTAAGACTTGTACCAGACTTCTGATGTAATTCATAAATAATCATATGTGATTATTTCTCTTCAGAGTTAATCAGGTATAAATGATACTTTAAGAAACAATTAATAGTTTTATAGTATTTACTGATTCACCTTCACCTCGTGTACAGTAGACAGTGAGTGTGAAAAGTGCTTTCAACTGAATTCAGAAATGCAGTTTAATTACAGACACAATATCTGGACTTTGTTTGCCCCCTTTGTGGAGATAAACAAAAGGAAACTGAGCCCATACACAAACATTTAAAAAACGTCACAAAAAGTGAATGTGTGTGTCCTGACTGGCTACATCACTGCTTGGTACTCTAGTTGAACTTCCTTCAATAGTAAGGCATTACAGAGGGTGGTGAAAACTACATCAGGATGGAGATGCATGGAGGACCTCCTGTAGGCAGCGAAGGCAGAGCTTTACGAGCCGCCCTACAGGAATAACTTTAAGGAGCTCCCAGGCTGCACAGACCAGCCCATGAAGCCTCTGGACCGAGCCATGTTCTGGATCGAGTTTGTCATGAGACACAAGGGAGCTGCTCACTTTAAGACTGATTCCTACAAGATATTGTGTAGTGTCAGTTACACTGATGTCACTGATTTACACTTTATCAGAGAAATATTTGTGGTGTAAAGTTTTTGGTGGGATGAAAGAAAACATGAACTGATATAGATCTTTATGTTGCACTGTGTGTACTTCTTTTTTAACGCTGCAGAAAAGGAAAGAGTAAAAGAAGCACCAATAGAAAAGGGGGAAAGTAAATTAAAGATATTTTAAAGTAATTTTGAGTTTGACGATAACGATGCTACAGCAGCAAAAAATAAATGTGAAACTCAATTGGTGCTTGGGGAAGAACCATAATGAGATGCATCCACAGATTACTTTCAAATACCCTTGTCCATATAGTGAAAATATAACAAGTAGAGTGTCAGTTTCCTTGAAGTAAACTGAATTTTATGTTCAAAAAGTAAGTAAAAATGTAAAAATATATAAGTCACTCTCAGAAGTGGAAATGAAATTAACCATTTTAACACACTGACAGGCTGTGAACAAAATGTGTATTTTGTCACCATCATGTGGACTCATAGTGACAGAAGAAATATTTTGTCCCTCCCACTCCCAAAGAAAAGAACATGTGACGAGAGAAAAAAAGCAGCTTAAAAGTTGGTTAATAGTTTAATGTTCTGTGTACCATTACAGGTTATAATATATCTCTAACAGAGAAACAAGGGGTGTCAACATCACTGTCTTTGAGTTAATTAATTTTCTTATAACCCCAAAATGGCAGCATGTCTCTAATAACCATCAGGAAATGTTATTCAAACTCTAACATTTCTCTGTTTGATCATTTATTTCAAAAAGCACCAATATATTCAGTTTATCATTTTTGTTTTTTTATTAAATTTTCCTTTTTTTCTTGACTGCTTCAAATTTGACATTGCACAGACAGTTTGGACAAACCTGCTGGAGAATCAAGTCACTGATTTGCTTTTTTGCTGTGAAATATTTGTGTCATTAAGTGTTCTGCAGTAGAGAAACGGGACTATATTTGGGATTAGTAGGACCTGATAAGTACAAAAACTAAGCAGTATCAAAATAAGGTCCAACACACATTAATTCACCAGTGTATAAAACAGTTTCCATACATTTACGTCTTCCCTTTGCACAAACGATAATAAAGTCCCAATGTCCTCAAACGAGTACTTCCTGATTAGCAGTGTCGTAGCTTACTATTGCTAAAATCTGTCAAATTTGTACAGCATATCAAATTACAGACGTTATTAAGCATAAATAAACAAGTTTCAACCATACAATTTGATTTTGTACCTGGTCCACTTTTGTTTGGGGATCGGCTGTTGATTGACTTGGCCAAGATGCCTGCCATCTGGGTTCAACAGATTTTAACACTGAATTGTGCTTTTTGTTACCACTAGGTGGCACACAAGGTATACACAAATGAGGACAACAGGTCAAAGTTAAACAGAGTGAAATATAAGGTCCTGCTAACCCAGAATGTAATGTCCCCATATGAGGATGCAGAGTTGCAGGAGGTTAAAATTCAGTAATAATCTGCAATCTGTTTTAAACAACGCCATGCCATAGACTCCAATGTTAAAACTCTGCTACAAAATTACTATTTCTAGAAAAAGAATAATCACACTGACAGCTATAAATCACCTTAGTAGCTACAATAATATATTACCTATGACTAGGTTTGTTTTTCTTCGTATTGTTTCATCACTTTAATGTAAAAAGTGTCAATTCCTGTTTATAGAGGTGCATGCTGCTCTGTAACTCCGTCACCACCAGATGGCGCCAACATGTCCCTCAGAGTCACTCAGTAAAGTACAGTTGCTTGTTTGATATATTAGCTTTTTAGTGTTGTAATACATGATAAATAAAATGTGAAATGGCTGCATCCTGACATCTTTTTCTTCCTTAATAACAAAGAAAAAGTTACAGCTCATATAAATTCTACAAACGTGAAACATTAATGAGCTTTCACAGATCATGTAGGTACTGGATGAAACTGGTTTATATAGCCTTCATTTGACCTTTACTGTCCTGTGCAACTGTGCAATTGTTACCCAGCAATAAATTAATAAAAGTGGAATTACAAGTGTCAGTTTACAATATGAAGTCCAACTGGTAAAAAGTATGTAATATTTTATTTTTTACAAAATGAAGCCAAATTCTGAACTATTTTCCAAGATTCGTTTTCATGTTTTTCACAACAGTATATGAGCAAACAACACTAGTGATACAGAGAGCAGGATTTAGAAAATATAACATATATGTGCTGCTGCTTTTATCAGTCATGATGATGTCACTGATTTACATTTTAACAGTGAAATATTTGTGGCATAAAGTGTTTGGCAAGAGGCAAATATATCTCCAACCTCGTCCTTTAAATTAAAGTGAATAAAGTCTTCTCATCATGAGTGAACTGTTGCTACTTATTGCTGAACCAGACTGAATGAAAAAATACACAACTTCAGTTTTTTTTTCACTTTAATCTTTCAGGTGAAAATTATGAAAGCCAACATAAAAGTAACCTTTATACAACATTTAAATCACAATCCATATTAACACCTTAAATGAAGAAATACAAAGTCTCAAACAGAAAACAGATTTATTTCTGGAGGAAACTGTTGTAAATTATTTATTTTAGAGTTTATGTTCAAGCCTTGAAAACGTTACAGTCAACACACATACATTCAGTTTATCATCTGTGGATTTGTTTAATAAAATGTACTACTGTTTTGACATACACAGTCGGTGCATTGTGATACACAGTTATCATGTACTTCCTTATGGTTTGTGCTATTGTTTAATCTTTCACCAAGCTATTTCATTGGTTAATCATTAACAGTAATAAAAGCTGCTTTCTGCTTTTATTAACAACAGATAGGAAAAGACGTGGCCTAAAACCTTTTCAACTTGTCCTTTCCGACTTAAAAGTTTGCAGTTCATCAATCCATGTATACACCATCAGTCTGCAGAAGCTCTGTCAGAATTAAACACTGAATTAAAATAAAACTATATTAAAACACTTGTTTCCAAAAACTAAAACAACACATTCACAACAGAAAAACTCACCAAAAGTCTCAAAAATATAAAAATATAAATCTGATGACTGAAATATTAAAAATGTAATTAAAAAGTAGAGTAACATTACCTGAACAAAAAATTCCTCAACGACCTCCAACTCCGACTAATAAGGTATAACAAACAGACTTAATTATCTGCATTAATGTTTTTCACTTGATTATGTAAAACAGTTCCCCCCCTCCTCTCTCCTCCCCCCCCCACCACACACACACACACACACACACACACACACTGAAACATATCAGTTAAATGTCAGTTTGACAGATTTTCATATCAATGGTTTTTGCATTACCAGCTGGTCCAATACTGAAATAAGGGAAAATTTTCTTAGTGAAAGTGTCTCTGTGAGTGTAGATGTGAGTCTTGTCTTCAGGGTCGTAGAAGGACACCTCCCCCCTGTCATAGTCCAGCTGGACTCTGATCCTCTGGAGACTCTTCTTCTCTGTGACAGTCTTACCAGAACCATCAGTGTATTTTCCACTACGATGCAGTAAACACCAGATTCCATATTCTGGTGAAGCAAATATCTTTCCTTTCCTGTCAACTGACTCTTTAGCCAAACCCACAGTCCAGACAGGATGGTCTCCCACCTCCACCTCCCAGCTGTGTTTCCCTGAGCTGAAGCCCTCAGAGCCCAGAACATTGGCAAACTTAGTATGTCTCTCTGGATTATCAGGGAGCTGCTGTCTTGTGTCTCCAAATCTCACACTGGTCAGATCATCAGACATACAGAGTCTGGGATGTGCAGTGTTTGGGTCCAGTATGACAGGACTGAAGTGGACCTTCTCCTTCATCTTCTCCCAGACTCTGAAGGACAGGTTGCCCAGGTGTTTGGCCTCATCTATCAGCGCTCCTGAGACCAGCTGTGGATCTGACAGTGAGCTCTGGGCTCTGGCTCTGGTCTGAGTGGTTTTATAACTGCTGAGGAATGACACGTTGTGTTTCTGCAGGTCTTCTTCAACAGCAGAGATACTGTCTGACAGAGAGGAGATCTGCTCCTCAATTGTCTTCATCTCTCTGCTCATAGTCTTCCCCTTCTGCTCCTCTTCCTCCTTCAGAGCTGCCAGTCTGGACTCCTCTTCCTCTCTCAGGAACTGGTGGAGCTTGTTGAATACTGCTCTGATCTGCTTCTCTGTGGACAACAGCTGCTTCATGGAGTGTTGAATCATTTCATTGTATGTTTTCTCCACTTGTTTGCATGTGTCTTTCTTGTCCTGTAGAGGCTTTAAGTCAGATCTCAGCTGGTCCTTCAGGTCACTGACTGCTTCTTCTACAGGAACCACTTTGTGACCGTGGTGGAGAGAAACCTCACAGACAGGACACACAGCTCTCTGTTCATCTTTACAAAAAAATGTAGGCTCTTCTTCATGTTTGCTACACACCACCTCCACCTTCTTTTCTTCTTTTTCTGTCTCAGATGATCCATCTTCCTGTCTCCCGGCAAATGAGTCAGCTAGTTCCTTCAGTGAAAAGTTCACCCCAGGATCTTCTTTTGAAGATTTTCTTTTACAAATGGGACAGTTTTTGTATTTAGCTTGTTCCCAGAATTTTTGCAGACAGCTTGAACAGAAACTGTGGCTGCAGCTCAGAGACACAGGATCTCTGAAAGTCTCTGAACACACATGGCAGCTCAGATAACCTCTGAGAAGAGCATCTTTCTCAGCCATTTTCTCTATATTCCAAATTGTTTTTAAAGAAAGATTCACCGATTTTTAATTTCCAGCTTCTTTCTTACAGTCCTCCAAGTGAGCTTTGTTCAGTCGGAGATCCCAACCCTGTAATGGCATTGTGGCTCTGTTCAAAATGTGAGATTCAGCATTCAACTTCACCCTCCTCTTTTATTGGTTAACCATTAATGGTAATAAAAGCTGCTTTCTGCTTTTATTACCAACAGATAGAACGAAATGCGGCCTAAAACCTATGCACCTTGTCCTTAAGACATTAAAGTTTATTCTGGACAGTGACAGAAATCTAAACACAAACAGCAAGGTTGAGATTTTTATTCCACTAATGTAGCAGATGTGTACTGCATCACAAAATTAAATACACTTTAGGTCAAAGTGACTTTCATTTAGTGAAGTTACTAAATGATGTGAGAAAACATTAATGAGGTGTGTTTGTAAGTGTCTCTGTCTGTGTTGGATG
Source organism: Scomber scombrus (assembly GCF_963691925.1). Taxonomy (NCBI): domain Eukaryota; kingdom Metazoa; phylum Chordata; class Actinopteri; order Scombriformes; family Scombridae; genus Scomber; species Scomber scombrus. Next base: position 27,522,099 of record NC_084973.1, read on the forward strand.
ATAATTGTCTTAGCTGATGTTTTATTTTCCCATATTCAAAAAGATTTCAATTAAGTTTTTTAGCTGGTTACACTCATTTACTTGTCTGGAATCTGTGTTACATGTTTTATCAGCCTGTTCCTGCCCTTGTGACTCTAAAAAGCATTGGTGCATTATGATACTTCCTTATGTTTTTGTTTTCACCCTCCTCTTTTATTGGTGAATTACTAACAGTAATAAAAGCTGCTTTCTGCTTTTATTACCAACAGATAGAAGAAGATGTGTCTTAAAACCTGTGCACACACAGGGTAGTTATCATGCACTTCCTTTTGATTTGTGGGTTTTGTTTATTTAAAAAAAACTGCATAGTTTCACAGAATTCATAGACATTTTTGCCAGCTGTCAGGTACATTAGCACACTGCTACCATAACTGCTGACCCCGTGCCAGCTCCAGTGTAGGAAACCTATGTGGTATGAATATGATGATGATATGAATCTGTATGTACAGTAGAAGCATCTCGATACTTGTACTAAATATTTACTTGAGTATTTAAACATCTAATGAAATGGGGGGGGGAAACAAGAGTTTCCTTTTTTCTCTGTTGTTATCTGAAGAATCTGCCATGATGCCAACTGGAAACACCTTTCTGGAACAGCACCTCCAGCTCCTGCACCCTCAACATCAGCACCCCCAGGGCTGCGACCTGAGTCCTCTGCTCTAATCCCTCTACACTCATGACTGTAAAGCAATTTATACCTCCAACATCATTGTGAAAAGATGACACAGTGGTGGTAGGCCTGATCTCCAGCAACAGGGAGACAGCCTATCTGGAGGAGGTGGAGGTGTTGTCGTCATGGTGTAAGGACAACAACTTGGACCTGAATGTCTCCAAGACAAAAAAGATGATGGTAGACTTCAGGAGAGAGAAGCAGAGGAACCATCACACTCCTCAGTATATTTGGAACCCCGGTAGAGAAAGTCAGCAACTACAGGTACCTTGGAGTTCACATCTCTGAGAACTTGACATGGTCTACCCACATCTCCACCCTGGTGAAGAAGGCAAGACACGCCTGTACCAACTCAGATGGCTGCGGAAATTCAACATCTCCACAGCGCTGCAGAAGGTCTTCTACATCGCAGTAATAGAGTCTGTGCTCACCGGGAGCATTACCACCTCGTAGGGTAACTGCACTGCTCTGGACAGGAGAGCTCTCCAGAGTGATCCTGAACACACAACGGTCCAGGACATCTACACCAGGCGGTGCATGACCAGAGCCAGGAAAATTATTGAGGACACTCACCACCCCAATAACAAACTCTTTCAGTGGCTGCCCTCTGGCAAGCGCCTTCTTCCCCCAGGACATCAGAACACTGAACTCCCAACCCTACACATAACACTCACCTCACACACCGTATTTATTTATGTATATTTTTGGATTTTGTATATATTTTTATATTTATATATAATTCTATTGTGTTGATAATATGTACATAGCTCTCCCTCCCCCCTCTCCCTGTTTGTACATATTTTTATATACTTTCTTAAATTCTTTTTTAAATTCTTACTTGCTTCTTTTCTCCCAGCAGTTATTCTTCCCAGAGTTCAGACAAAACATTAAAATGACAGGATACACTCCCAAAGAAAAGAACAAGTGACTACAGAAAAAAGGAGCTTAAAAGTTGGTTAATAGTTTAATGTTCTGTGTACCATTACAGGTTTATAATATATATATCCGACAGAGAAACAAGAGGTCACAACATCACAGTCTTTGAGTTAATTGATTTTCTTATAACCTCATGAAATGTTCTTCAAACTCTAACATTTCTGTTTGGTCATTTATTTCAAAAAGCACAAATACACTATTCAGTTGATCATTTTTGGTTTTGATTACATTTTCCTTTTTTTTCTTGACTGCTTCAGACAATGCACAGACAGTTTGGACAAACCTGTTGGAGAATCAAGTAACTGATTTTCATTTTTGCTGTGAAATATTTGTGGCATTAAGTGCAGGAGAGAAAAAAACCAAAATAATAGACACTTTGCTTTTAATAGAAGTTTAGTTGAATTTTTTCTGCAACATCAGAGGACAAAAACTAAGTACCATAGAGGGATGAATGTGGGAAAGGGAAAGATAAACATGGTTTATCCTCCTGAGACCCAAGCTTTTGTCTAGTATGCATTTTTAATTTATCCTAGATATTTGGTATTAGTAGGACCTGATAAGTAGAAAAACTAAGTAGCATCAAAATAATGTCCAACACACATTAATTCACCAGTGTATAAAACATTGTATTTCCTTACATTTACGTCTTCCCTTTGCACAAACGATAATAAAGTCCCAAAGTCCTCAAACGAGTACTTCCTGATTAGCAGTGTCATAGCTTGCTATTGCTAAAATGTGTTTGATTTGTACAGCATATCAAACTACAAACGTTATTAAGCATAATAAACAGGGTTCAACCATACAATTTGATACGGTTTTGTACCTGGTCCACTTTTGTTTGGTGATCGGCTGTTGATTGACTTGGCCAAGAAGCCTGCCATCTGGGTTCAACAGATTTTTACACTGAATTTAGTTTTTGCTACCACTAGGTGGCACAAAAGGTTTACACGAATTAGGACAACAGGTCAAAGTTAAACAGAATGAAATATAATGTCTGCATCCCAAAATGTTATGTCCCCATATGAGGATGCAGAGTTGCAGAGGGGAGGGGTGATTAATGAATATTTGGCCATTTTTCTGCAATGCCGATATGGTCGGGAGGCCTTGACGCCAGCACTCAGGTACATTAGCACACTGCTAGATGCAGGGTTGCAGGAGGTTAAAATTCTGTAATAATCTGTAATCTGTTTTAATGCCATAGACTCCAATGTTAAAACTTTGCTATAAAATTACTATTTCTAGAAAATGAATAATTACACTGACAGCAGTAAATCACCTTAGTAGCTACAATAATATATTACCTATGACTAGGTTTGTTTTTCTTCGTATTGTTTCATCACTTTAATGTAAAAAGTGTCAGTTCCTGTTTATAGAGGTGCATGCTGCTCTGTAACTCTGTCACCACCAGATGGCGCCAACATGTCCCTCAGAGTCACTCAGTAAAGTACAGTTGCTTGTTTGATATATTAGCTTTTTAGTGTTGTAATACATGAGAAATAAAATGTGAAATGGCTGCATCCTGACATCTTTTTCTTCCTTAATAACAAAGAAAAAGTTACAGCTCATATAAATTCTACAAACGTGAAACATTAATGAGCTTTCACAGATCATGTAGGTACTGGATGAAACTGGTTTATATAGCCTTCATTTGACCTTTACTGTCCTGTGCAACTGTGCAATTGTTACCCAGCAATAAATTAATAAAAGTGGAATTACAAGTGTCAGTTTACAATATGAAGTCCAACTGGTAAAAAGTATGTAATATTTTATTTTTTACAAAATGAAGCCAAATTCTGAACTATTTTCCAGGATTCATTTTCATGTTTTTCACAACAGTATATGTGCAAACAACACTAGTGATACAGAGAGCAGAAAGTAGAAAATATAACATATATGTGCTGCTGCTTTTATCAGTCATGATGATGTCACTGATTTACATTTTAACAGTGAAATATTTGAGACAAAGTGTTTGGCAGGAGGAAAATATATCTCCAACCTCGTCTTTTAATTTAAAGTGAATATTGTTGATCATCATGAGTGAACCGCTGCTACTTACTGCAGAACCAGACTGAATGAAAAAATACACAACTTCAAGTTTTTTCTTTTCACTTTAATCTTTCAAGTCAACATAAAAATAATCTGTATACAACATTTAAATCACAATCCATATAAACTATTTATGTTAAATTGAAAACTTTTAGAGTTTATGTTCAAGCCTTGAAGCAGTGACAGTAAACACACATACATTCAGTTTATCATCTGTGGATTTGTTTAATAAAATGTACTACTGTTTTTTTTTCTTTTATGCTGATCATCATCTCAACATTGCAGTTTATCAATCCATGTATACACCACCAAAATGACACACACACAGTCTGCAGAAGCTTTGTCAGAATTAAACACTGAATAAAAATGAAAATATATTAAAACACTTGTTTCCAAAGAATAAAACAACACATTCACAACAGAAATAACTCATCAAAAGACTCAAGAATATAAAAATCTAAATCTGATGATTGAAACTGTCACAAAACTGAAACAATCAAAGCATTCAGTACAGTGGATATATACTACTATACAATGTTGTTTGACTAAAAACAAGATGCTGATAACCAGGATAATTAACAGCTTTGATTTGTAAAGTTTGTGACCTGATGATGTGATACAGTTTCAGCATTTTGTAGTCATATTTTCTTGTGGATTCATCTTTATTTTAAGAGGTGACAACACTAACTTAAACACTAAATCGAGTTTTAAAAGCCAAGAAAGCATCAGAGCAATCAGAGTATTTAACAACATCAGTAAATATTCTGTTGAAATTCATTAGGTGAATTTAGGTGTTCATGATTTTACATAACAACAAACAAACAAAAATAACAATATCTGTGACATCAAATCAGATCTGCTGAAATGCAAAAGAACAAATAATAATAATCAGAGCCAGAATGATTTTTGTTAGACTGAACAACTGAGACTCTGAGTTTAAAGTGTAAGAAACAATTTAAACATGATCATCTCTAGATTAACTCATCAAAAGATCCAGAAATCATATAAACTAAAACTGAAGGTAGCTAAACATTTAAAAAAAAAAAAATAGAATCACATAATTTGAACAAAACATTGCTCAATGACCAGGCTAATGAAATCCAGCAAACATACTTAATTATCTGTATTAATGTTCATCACTTGATAATGTGAAAGACATTAGAGTAGACAGTAAAATGTTAATTATCTTTCAGTTATCAAACACACACCTTCTGGACATGACAGTGAAATCTCAGTTTGACAGATTTTGATATCAGTGGTTTTAGCATCACCAGAATCACCAACACTGAAATAAGGAAAGAGTTTCTCAGTGAAAGTGTCTCTGTGAGTGTAGATGTGAGTCTTGTCTTCAGGGTTGTAGAAGGTCACCTCCCCCCTTTCATAGTTCAGCTTGACTCTGATCTTCTGGAGACTCTTCTTCTTTGTGACAATCTTATTAGAACCATTAGTGTATGTTCCTCTACGATATTCTAAACACCAGATTCCAGAATCTGGTGAGGCAGGACACGTTTTCTTCCTGTCAGCTGACTCTTTAACTACACCCACTAACCAACTAGGATAGTCTCCCACCTCCACCTCCCAGCTGTGTTTCCCTGAGCTGAAGCCCTCAGAGCCCAGAACAGTAGAATAATTAATGTGTCTCTCTGGATTATCAGGGAGCTGCTGAGATGTGTTTCCACGTCTCACACTGGTCAGATCATCAGACAGACAGAGCCAGGGACTGGCAGTGTTTGGGTCCAGAATGACAGGACTGAAGTGAACCTTCTCCTTCATCTTCTCCCAGACTCTGAAGGACAGGTTGCCCAGGTGTTTGGCCTCATCTATCAGCGCTCCTGAGATTAGCTGTGGATCTGACAGTGAGCTCTGGGCTCTGGCTCTGGTCTGAGTGGGTTTATAACTGCTGAGAAATGACACGTTGTGTTTCTGCAGGTCTTCTTCAACATCAGAGATACTGTCTGACAGAGAGGAGATCTGCTCCTCAATTGTCTTCATCTCTCTGCTGATAGTTTCCCCCTTCTGCTTCCATTCCTCCCTCAGAGCTGTCAGTCTGGACTCCTCTTCCTCTTTCAGGAAATCACGAAGCTTGTTGAACTCTGCTCTGATCTGCTTCGTTGTGGACGTCAACTGGTTTTGAATAATATCCACAACTTGTTTGTATTTGTCTCTCTTCTCCTTCAGGTCACTGATTGTTTGTTCTACAGGAACCACCTCATTTTCTTCTTTTTCTGTCTCAGATGATCCAGCTTTTTGTCTCCGAGAAAATGACTCAGCTAGTTCCTTCAGTGAGAGGTTCACAAGTGGAAAATCCTTTGAAGATTTTCTTCTACAAATGGGACAGTTTTTCTTTTTAGCTTGTTCCCAGCATTTCTTCAGACAGCTTGAACAGAAGCTGTGATTGCAGCTCAGAGACACAGGATCTTTGAAAGTCTCTTTACACTCATTGCAGCTCAGGTAACTTTCAACAAAGGCAATTTTCTCAGCCATTTTCTTTCTATTCCAAATAGTTTTCAAACAAAGACTCACCGATTTTTAATTTCCAGTTTGTTTCTCAGAGTCCTCCAAGTGAGCGCTGTTCAGACAGCGATCCCAATCCTGTAATGGCGACGTGGCTCTGTTCAAAATGTCAGAATCAGCATTCAGCTTCACCCACCTCTTTTATTGGTTAATCATTAATGGTGATAAAAGCTGCTTTCTGCTTTTATTACCAACAGATAGATCAAGATGTGGCCTCAAACCTGTGCACCTTGTCCTTAAGACATTAAAGTTTATTCTGGACAGTGTCAGAAATCTAAACATAGAGACAGGAATGTTAAGATTTTTATCCCACTAATGTAGCAGATGTGTACTGCATCACAAAGTTAAAAATACTTTATATCAAAGTGAAGACAAATGAAAAACAAATGATTAAAAAACACTGATAATAGACTCTCAAGATGAAATTCATTTACTGAATGATGTGAGGAAACATTAATGAGATGTTTTTATAAGTGTCACTATCTGTATTTATGCTTGATTATAGTTTTCTTAGTTGATATTTTATGTTTACATAATCAAATAGATATCAATTGATTTTTTAGCTGGCTACACTCATTTACCTCATTAAACATTCATTTGTCTTTGGACTCTGTGTGATATGTTTTATTAGCCTGCTCCTGCCCTTTAGACTCTAAGATGCATCGGTGCATTGTGATACACAGTCATCATGTACTTCCTTATGGTTTGTGCTATTGTTTAATCTTTCACCAAGCTATTTCATTGGTTAATCATTATTAATGATAATAATTATTGCTTTCTGCTTTCATTACCAACAGATAGAACAAGACGTGGCCTAAAACCTTTTCAACTTGTCCTTCAGACTTAGAAGTTTATTCTGGACAGTGACAGAAATTTAAACACAGACAAGAAGGTTAAGATAGAGAAGTTGAATACATGTCAGGCCACAGTGAAGAAAGAGAAACTGCTGTAAAAACAGATGACAAAAAGAAACACACTGATAATAGAGTCTCAAAATGAGAAAAGTGAGGAAAACATTAATGAGGTGTGTTTGTAAGTGTCTCTGTTCACAAACCATGTTTAATTTTTAGGATGGAGCAGACAGTATCAGTGTTATCAACATTTTTTCTGGTTACACTCATTCACTCATCTTTAGACTCTGTGTTACATTTATTATTAGCCTTCTCCTCTCCTTTGGACTCTAAGATGCATTGTGGTAAACAAGGTAGTTCTCGTCTCACAGAATGAATAGAAATCAAAATGGGATTCAAGTACTTTTTTATTTATTTCTTTATTTTTTCATTTTCATTGCAAAAATCCCAAAATAATAAATACTGTCATCACTCAAGGTGTGATAAAACTTGTACCAGACTTCTGTCAGAACTTGATAATAAATAATCCAATGTGAGTATTTATTTTCAGAGATGATCAGGCATAAATGATACTTTGAGAAACAACCAATAGTTTTACAGTTTTTACAGATTTACCTTCCAGTACCTTGATAGATATATAATTCAGAAGATAATATAACAAGCTTCACATTTATAAGATGAAACCAGTGGTTTACAACCTTTTTTGCTTTTAACTTCTCACATGGTTTATTTAAATAAATGTTCATATGATTCAATATTTCAGCAAAAATCTAAGATTAGAAACTGAAAACAGATTTGTGTATCAGAATTTTTTTTTTCTTCTTTTCTCTCCCATTAATCATCTCAGGGCCCCTCAGATTAATCTGGTGACCCTTTGAAGGGGCGCCACCCCTAGGTTGGGAACCACTGGGCTAAACTACCTAACTATATATAAAGTAGTGTAAACTAGCTCCACCTCCAGCAGCTACAACAGTAACATGTTGCTCTAACACTGATGCTTCAGTATTAATAATCTAACGATGTCATATATAACAATATATCAGTCAGAGGGACCAAACCACTAATTTTACTGTAACACTTTAACTATATTTACTGCTAATACTAATGTACTTTTACTCAAGTAGGATTTTTCATGCAGGACTTTTACTTGTATTTATACTTTTACTTAAGTAAAGGATCTAAATACTTCTTTTGCCACTGTGAATAGGCCTATCACTCATTTTAGCAACTTCAATCCATTTGCTTAATTAAAAACTGCATAAACTTTCATAACTGGAGGTCAACATAAACAAAATTTTCATCTGCCGTGAAGTTTCTGTTTACACATATAGAAAAAAAATATGTAAAAAAACACCTGAAACATGTTGTGGTTATGTTCCAGTTCAACTCATAACAGTAAAGGTAATGAGATCTACCAGATCAGCTTTAACATGAACTGTTTCACTATGTGTAGAGACGCTACTATCAGTGCGCATGCAGGTTAGTACTCGCAGTACAGAGACTATACTGTATATATAATATGTGTTCTCAAACATCAGTACCAGTATTTGACACCACATGGAGCTCTCATTTCATGTAACACATAACTCAAGCTCTCCCTCATAACTCTGAATACATGAAGACGGAGGGTTAAGGGAGTAGATGTACACACAGACTGTACTGTGTATATGTGTATATGTCTGTTTTCAGTGACTAAAAGGCAGAGAGAGAGAGAGAGAGAGAGAGAGAGAGAGAGAGAGAGAGAGAGAGAGAGAGAGAGAGAGAGAGAGAGAGAGAGAGAGAGAGAGAGAGAGAGAGAGATCTGTAAGAAACACAAAGAGGGGAGGGGTGATTAATGAATATTTGGCCATTTTTCTGCAATGCCGATATGGTCGGGAGGCCTTGACGCCAGCATTCAGGTACATTCGCACACTGCTAGATGCAGGGTTGCAGGAGGTTAAAATTCTGTAATAATCAACATAATCTGTAATCTGTTTTAATGCCATTGACTCCAATGTTAAAACTCTGCTATAAAATTACTTTTTCTAGAAAATGAATAATCACACTGACAGCTATAAATCACCTCAGTAGCTACAATAATATATTACCTATGACTAGGTTTGTTTTTCTTCGTATTGTTTCATCACTTAAATGTAAAAGGTGTTAGTTCCTGTTTATAGGTGAATGCTGCTCTGTAACTCTGTCACCAGCAGATGGCGACGCCAACATGTCCCTCAGATTAAACCATTTTACTCTAAACTCAGTTAAGTACAGTTCTTTGTCTCATAAACTGTTTTAGTGTTGTAACATATGATAAATAATATGTGAAATGGCTGCATTGCAACATATTTTTCTTCCTTAATAACTTAAATTAAAAAGTTGCTGCTCATATAAATTAGACAAACGTGAAACATTATTCCTCCAGTGAGCAATGGGCACTTCAGCTTTCACAGAGCATGTAGGTACTGGATGAAACTGGTTTATATAGCCTTTATTTGACCTTTACTGTCTTTGCAACTTGCTGCTGCTGCTGTCTTTTGCACAGATTAAATGTTACCCTGCAATAAAGGAATACAATTTGAATAGCAAATGTCAGATTACATATTTATTTGAAGTCCAACTGGAGCCAAATTCTGAACTATTTTCCAAGATTCATTTTCATGTTTTTACCAACAGTATATGTGCAAACAACACTAGTGATACAGATAGCAGAAAGTAGAAAATATAACATATATGTGCTGCTGCTTTTATCAGTCATGATGATGTCACTGATTTGCATTTTAACAGTGAAATATTTGAGACATAAAGTGTTTGAAATATATCTCCAGCTTCGTCCATTAATTAAAAGTGAATATTGTTGATCATCATGAGTGAACTGCTGTTACTTACTGCTGAACCAGACTGAATGAAAAAATACACAACTTCAAGTTTTTTCTTTTCACTTTAATCTTTCAAGTTAAAATTATGAAAGCCAACATGAAAATAATCTTTATACAACATTTAAATCACAATCCATATAAACAATTATTTATTTTAAATTGAAAACTTTTAGAGTTTATGTTCAAGCCTTGAAGCAGTGACAGTAAACACACATACTTTCAATTTATCATCTGTGGATTTGTTTAATAAAATGTACTACTGTTTTTTTTTTTCTTTTATGCTGCTCATCATCTCAACATTGCAGTTTATCAATCCACCAAAATGCCACACACAGTCCGCAGAAGCTCTGTCAGAATTAAACACTGAATTAAAATAAAACTATATTAAAACACTTGTTTCCAAAGAATAAAACAACACATTCATAGAAATGACTCATCAAAAGACTCAAGAATATAAGAATATAAATCTGATGACTGAAACTGTCACAAAACTGAAACAATCAAAGCATTCAGTACAGTGGATATATACTACTATACAATGTTGTTTGACTAAAAACAAGATTCTGATAACCAGGATAATTAACAGCTTTGATTTGTAAAGTTTGTGGCCTGATGATGTGATACAGTTTCAGCATTTTGTAGTCATATTTTCTTGTGGATTCATCTTTATTTTAAGAGGTGACATAACTAACTTAAAGACTAAATCTGTTTTTTAAAGCTCAGAAAGTATCAGAGCAATCAGAGTATTTAACAATATCAGTAAATATTCTGTTGAAATTCATTACAAAGTCAGCATAATATCAAAAGCAGGAGTCACCATCATTAATACATTTATTCTAAAGAGAAAATAACTAAATCTTGAACAGCTCAATGTCTTTAAAAAATTCAAATGAAAACAAAAGTTCAGGTGTTCATGATTTTACATTAAAAAAAGAAGAAGAAAAATACATTATCTATTACTATAACATTAACAAATCAGATCTGTTGAAGAACAAAATAACTAAAAAATAATCAATCAGAGCCAGAATGATTTTTGATACACTAGACAACTGAGACTCTGAGTTTAAAGTGTAAAAAATAAAATGTAAACATGATCATTGCTGAAATAGCTCCTCAAAAAAATCCAGAAATCATATCAACTAAAACTGATGGTAGGCGAAGATTAAAAAATAGAATCACATATTTGAAAAAAGATTGCTTAACGACTTCCTACCAGAATAATGAGATCTAACAAACAGACTTAATTATCTGCATCAATGTTTTTTACTTGATTACATAAAACAGTTTCAATGTTTAATCTTTTTCTTTTAAATGAATCTTTATCCTCTTTTTCGTAATGAAATCTAGACAGATTGAAATGATAATTGTCTTTCCAAAGAGACGGTTAACTTTTCAATTATCTCTCTTTCTCTCTCTCTCTCTATCTCAGTTTGACATATTTTGATATCAGTGGTTTGATCACCAGCCTCTCCAATGCTGAAATAAGGGAAGAGTTTCTCAGTGAAAGTGCCTCTGTGAGTGTGGATGTGAGTCTTGTCCTCATGGTCGTAGAAGGACACCTCCCCCCTTTCATAGTCCAGCTGGACTCTGATCTTCTGGAGACTCTTCTTCTTTGCGACAGTCTTACCAGAACCATCAGTACATTTTCCTCTGCGATATTCTAAACACCAGATTCCTGAATCTGGTGAAGTAGAACACTGTCCCTTCCTGTCAGCTTTCTCTTTAGCTAAACCCACATACCAACCAGGACAGTCTCCCACCTCCACCTCCCAGCTGTGTTTTCCTGAGCTGAAGCCCTCAGAGCCCAGAACAGTGGGATACTTAGTGTGTCTCTCTGGATTATCAGGGAGCTGCTGCTTTGTGCCTCCATATCTCACACTGGTCAGATCATCAGACAGATGGAGACAGGAATGTGCAGTGTTTGGGTCCAGAATAACAGGACTGAAGTGGATCCTCTTCTTCATCTCCTCCCAGACATTGAAGGACAGGTTGCCCAGGTGTTTGGCCTCATCTATCAGAGCTCCTGAGACCAGCTGTGGATCTGACAGTGAGCTCTGGGCTCTGGCTCCGGTCTGAGTGGGTTTATAACTGCTGAGGAATGACACGTTGTGTTTCTGCAGGTCTTCTTCAACATCAGAGATACTGTCTGACAGAGAGGAGATCTGCTCCTCAATTGTCTTCAACTCTCTGCTGATAGTGTCCCCCTTCTGCTTCCCTTCCTCCCTCAGAGCTGTCAGTCTGGACTCCTCTTCCTCTTTCAGGAAATCGTGAAGCTTTTTGAACTCTGCTCTGATCTGCTTCCCTGTGGACATCAACTGGTTTTGAATAATATCCACCATTTGTTTGTATTTGTCTCTCTTCTCCTTCAGGTCACTGATTGTTTGTTCTACAGGAACCACCTCATTTTCTTCTTTTTCTGTCTTAAATGATCCAGCTTTTTGTCTCCCAGAAAATGAGTCAGCTAGTTCCTTCAGTGAGAGGTTCACAGGTGGAAAATCCTTTGAAGATTTTCTTTGACAAATGGGACAGATTTTGCCGTCAGCTTGTTCCCAGCATTTCTTCAGACAGCTTGAACAGAAGCTGTGACTGCAGCTCAGAGACACAGGATCTTTGAAAGTCTCTTTACACTCATTGCAGCTCAGGTAACCTCTGAAAAGAGCTTTCTCAGCCATTTTCTTTGTTTTACAAATAGTTTTCAAACAAAGACTCACCGATTTTTAATTTCCAGCTTCTTTCTTACAGTGAGCACTGTTCAGACAGCGATCCCAATCCTGTAATGGCGACGTGGCTCTGTTCAAAATGTCAGAATCAGCATTCAGCTTCACCCACCTCTTTTATTGGTTAATCATTAATGGTAATAAAAGCTGCTTTCTGCTTTTATTACCAACAGATAGAACAAGATGTGGCCTCAAACCTGTTGCACCTTGTCCTTAAGACATTAAGGTTTATTCTAGACAGTGTCAGAAATCTAAACACAAATACGAATGTTAAGATTTTTATCCCACTAATGTAGCAGATGTGTACTGTATCACAAAGTTAAATACACCTTATGTCACAGTGAAGACAGAGAAACTGTTGGAAAAAAAAGATTCAAAAACACTGATAATAGACTTTAAAGATGATATTTATTTACTAAATGATGTGAGGATTTATTTATGTTTGATTATAGTTATTTAGTCGATATTTTATTTTCACATATTCAAATAGATATCAATTGATTTTTTAGCTGGCTACACTCATTCACCTCATTTCACATTCATTTGTCTTTGGACTCTGTGTGATATGTTTTATTAGCCTGCTCCTGCCCTTTAGACTCTAAGATGCATCGGTGCATTGTGATACACAGTTATCATGTACTTCCTTATGGTTTGTGCTATTGTTTAATCTTTCACCAAGCTATTTCATTGGTTAATCATTATTAATGATAATAATTATTGCTTTCTGCTTTCATTACCAACAGATAGAACAAGACGTGGCCTAAAACCTTTTCAACTTGTCCTTCAGACTTAGAAGTTTATTCTGGACAGTGACAGAAATTTAAACACAGACAAGAAGGTTAAGATATAGAAGTTGAATACATGTTAGGTCACAGTGAAGAAAGAGAAACTGCTGTAAAAACAGATGACAAAAAGAAACACACTGATAATAGAGTCTCAAAATGAGAAAAGTGAGGAAAACATTAATGAGGTATGTTTGTAAGTGTCTCTGTTCACAAACCATGTTTAATTTTTAGGATGGAGCAGACAGTATCAGTGTTATCAACATTTTTTCTGGTTACACTCATTCACTCATCTTTAGACTCTGTGTTACATTTATTATTAGCCTTCTCCTCTCCTTTGGACTGTACGATGCATTGTGGTAAACAAGGTAGTTCTCGTCTCACAGAATGAATAGAAATCAAAATGGGATTTTTCATTGCAAAAATCCCAAAATAATAAATACTGTCATCACTCAAGGTGTGATAAAACTTGTACCAGACTTCTGTCAGAACTTGATAATAAACAATCCAATGTGAGTATTTATCTTCAGAGATGATCAGGCACTTGATAATAAACAATCCAATGTGAGTATTTATCTTCAGAGATGATCAGGCATAAATGATACTTTGAGAAACAACCAATAGTTTTACAGTTTTTACAGATTTACCTTCCAGTACCTTGATAGATATATAATTCAGAAGATAATATAACAAGCTTCACATTTATAAGATGAAACCAGTGGTTTACAACCTTTTTTGCTTTTAACTTCTCACATGGTTTATTTAAATAAATGTTCATATGATTCAATATTTCAGCAAAAATCTAAGATTAGAGAAAAAATCCAAAAACTGAAAACAGATTTGTGTATCAGAATTTTTTTTCTTCTTCTTTTCTCTCTCATTAATCATCTCAGGAACCCTCAGATTAATCTGGTGACCCTTTGAAGGGGCGCCACCCCTAGGTTGGGAACCACTGGACTAAACTAGCTAACTGTATATAAAGTAATGTAAACTAGCTCCACCTCCAGCAGCTACAACAGTAACATGCTGCTCTAACACTGATGCTTCACTATTAATAATCTAATGATGTCATATATAATAATATATCAGTCTACTATCAGTGCGCATGCAGGTTAGTACTCGCAGTACAGAGACTATACTGTATATACAGTATGTGTGCTCAAACAGCAGTACCAGTATTTGACACCACATGGAGCTCTCATTTCATGTAACACATAACTCAAGCTCTCCCTCATAACTCTGAATACATGAAGACTGAGGGTTAAGGGAGTGGATGTACACACAGACTGTACTGTGTATATGTGTATCTTTGTGTTTTCAGTGACTTAAAGGCAGAGAGTGAGAGAGAGAGATAGATAGATAAATAGATAGATAGATAGATAGATAGATAGATAGATAGATAGATAGATAGATAGATAGATAGATAGATAGATAGATAGATAGATAGATAGATAGATAGATAGATAGATAGATAGATAGACAGATAGATAGATAGATAGATAAATAGATAGATAGATAGATAGATAGATAGACAGATAGATAGATAGATAGATAGATAGATAGATAGATAGATAGATAGATAGATAGATAGATAGATAGATAGATAGATAGATAGATAGATAGACAGATAGATAGATAGATAGATAAATAGATAGATAGATAGATAGATAGATAGATAGATAGATAGATAGATAGATAGATAGATAGATAGATAGACAGATAGATAGATAGATAGATAGATAGATAGACAGATAGATAGATAGATAGATAGATAGATAGATAGACAGATAGATAGATAGATAGATAGATAGATAGATAGATAGATAGATAGAGAGAGAGAGAGTGAGAAAGAGAGAGAGAGAGAGTGAGAAAGAGAGAGAGAGAGAGAGAGAGAGAGAGAGAGAGAGAGAGAGAGAGAGAGAGAGAGAGAGAGAGAGAGAGAGAGAGAGAGAGATCTGTAAGAAACACAAAGAGGGGAGGGGTGATTAATGAATATTTGGCCATTTTCCTGCTATACCGATATGGTCGGGAGGCCTTGACACCAGCACTCAGGTACATTAGCACAGTGCTAGATGCAGGGTTGCAGGAGGTTAAAATTCTGTAATAATCTGTAATCCGTTTTAATGCCATAGACTCCAATGTTAAAACTCTGCTATAAAATTACTTTTTCTAGAAAATGAATAATTACACTGACAGCAGTAAATCACCTTAGTAGCTACAATAATATATTACCTATGACTAGGTTTTTTTCTTCGTATTGTTTCATCACTTTAATGTAAAAGGTGTCAGTTCCTGTTTATAGGTGAATGCTGCTCTGTAACTCTGTCACCAGCAGATGGCGACGCCAACATGTCCCTCAGATTAAACCATTTTACTCTAAACTCAGTTAAGTACAGTTCTTTGTCTCATAAACTGTTTTAGTGTTGTAACATATGATAAATAATATGTGAAATGGCTACATTGCAACATATTTTTCTTCCTTAATAACTTAAATTAAAAAGTTGCTGCTCATATAAATTCTACAAATGTGAAACATTTTTCCTCCAGTGAGTAATGGACACTTCAGCTTTCACAGAGCATGTAGGTACTGGATGAAACTGGTTTATATAGTCTTCATTTGACCTTTACTGTCTTGTGCAACTTGCTGCTGCTGCTGTCTTTTGCACAGATTAAATGTTACCCAGCAATAAAGGAATAAAATTGGTATAACAAGTGTCAGTTTACATGTTTATATGAAGTCCAACTGGAGCCAAATTCTGAACTATTTTCCAGGATTAATTTTCATGTTTTTCACAACAGTATATGTGCAAACAACAGTAGTGATACAGAGAGCAGAAAGTAGAAAATATAACATATATGTGCTGCTGCTTTTATCAGTCATGATGATGTCACTGATTTACATTTTAACAGTGAAATATTTGTGGCATAAAGTATTTGGCAGGAGGCAAATATATCTCCAACCTCGTCTTTTAATTAAACGTGAATATTGTTGATCATCATGAGTGAACCGCTGTTACTTACTGCTGAACCAGACTGAATGAAAAAATACACAACTTCAAGTTTTTTCTTTTCACTTTAATCTTTCAAGTCAACATAAAAATAATCTTTATACAACATATAAACAATTATTTATTTTACATTGAAAACTTTTAGAGTTTATGTTCAAGCCTTGAAGCAGTGACAGTAAACACACATACATTCAGTTTATCATCTGTGGATTTGTTTAATACTGTTTTTTTTTCCTTTTATGCTGATCATCATCTCAACATTGCAGTTCATCAATCCATGTATACACCACCAAAATGACACACACAGTCTGCAGAAGCTCTCACAGAATTAAACACTGAATTAAAATAAAACTATTTTAAAACACTTGTTTCCAAAGAATAAAACAACACATTCACAACAGAAATAACTCGTCAAAAGACTCAAGAATATAAAAATATAAATCTGATGACTGAAACTGTCACAAAACTGAAACAATCAAAGCATTCAGTACAGTGGATATATACTACTATACAATGTTGTTTGACTAAAAACAAGATGCTGATAACCAGGATAATTAACAGCTTTGATTTGTAAAGTTTGTGGCCTGATGATGTGATACAGTTTCAGCATTTTGTAGTCATATTTTCTTCTGGATTCATCTTTATTTTAAGAGGTGACAAAACTAACTTACATATTAAATCTAGTTTTTAAAGCCAAGTCAAGAAAGCATCAGAGCAATCAGAGTATTTAACAACATCAGTAAATATTCTGTTGAAATTCATTACACAGTCAGCATAATATCAAAAGCAGGAGTCACCATCTTTAATACATTTATTCTAAAGAGAAAATAACTAAATCCTGAATGACTGAACATCAAAAATTCAGATGAGAACAAAAGTTTAAGTTTTCATGATTTTGCACTAAAAGAAATCTGTTGAAGAACAAAAGAACAAATAATAATCAATCAGAGCCAGAATGATTTTTGATACACTGAACAAATGAGACTCTGAGTTTAAATTGTAAAAATATATTTAAACATGACCATTGCTGAAATAACTCATCAAAAGATCCAGAAATCATATAAACTATATAAACTGATGGTAGGTTAAACAAATAGAATCACACTAAAGAGATCTAACAAACAGACTTCATAATCTGTATACATGTTTTTCATTTGATTATATGAAATAATTTCAATGTTTAATCTTTTCTTCTTAAAAATATGCTCAGTGACTTCCTACCAGACTAATGAGCTCTAACAAACAGACTTGATTATGTGAAACAATTTCAATGTTTTTTCTGAATTATTCTATAATTATGTTTTTTTCCTAATGAAATCAAGACAGAGTAAAGTGTTGTGAAATGATCTTTCGGTTACCAAACACTCATATCTCCTGAATATGACAGTGACATCTCAGGTTGACAGATTTTGATATCAGTGGTTTTAGCATCACCAGAGTCTCGAATACTGAAATAAGGGAAGAGTTTCTCAGTGAAAGTGTCTCTGTGAGTGTAAATGTGAGTTTTGTCCTCATGGTCGTAGAAGGACACCTCCCCCCTTTCATAGTCCAGCTGGACTCTGATCTTCTGGAGACTCTTCTTCTCTGTGACAGTCCTACCAGAACCATCCGTGTATTTTCCTCTGCGATATTCTAAACACCAGATTCCTGAATCTGGTGAAGTAGAACACTGTCCCTTCCTGTCAGCTTTCTCTTTAGCTAAACCCACATACCAACCAGGACTGTCTCCCACCTCCACCTCCCAGCTGTGTTTTCCTGAGCTGAAGCCCTCAGAGCCCAGAACAGTGGGATACTTAGTGTGTCTCTCTGGATTATCAGGGAGCTGCTGCTTTGTGCCTCCATATCTCACACTGGTCAGATCATCAGACAGATGGAGACAGGAATGTGCAGTGTTTGGGTCCAGAATGACAGGACTGAAGTGGATCCTCTTCTTCATCTCCTCCCAGACATTGAAGGACAGGTTGCCCAGGTGGTTGGCCTCATCTATCAGAGCTCCTGAGACCAGCTGTGGATCTGACAGTGAGCTCTGGGCTCTGGCTCCGGTCTGAGTGGGTTTATAACTGCTGAGGAATGACACGTTGTGTTTCTGCAGGTCTTCTTCAACATCAGAGATACTGTCTGACAGAGAGGAGATCTGCTCCTCAATTGTCTTCAACTCTCTGCTGATAGTGTCCCCCTTCTGCTCCCCTTCCTCCCTCAGAGCTGCCAGTCTGGACTCCTCTTCCTCTTTCAGGAAATCGTGAAGCTTTTTGAACTCTGCTCTGATCTGCTTCTCTGTGGACATCAACTGGTTTTGAATAATATCCACCATTTGTTTGTATTTGTCTCTCTTCTCCTTCAGGTCACTGATTGTTTGTTCTACAGGAGACTCCACCTCATTTTCTTCTTTTTCTGTCTCAGATGATCCAGCTTTCTGTCTCCCGGCAAAGGAGTCAGCTACTTCCTTCAATGAAAAGTTAACTTCTGGACTCTTTGAAGATTTTCTTTTACAAATGGGACAGTTTTTGTTTTTAGCTTGTTCCCAGCATTTCTTCAGACAGTTTGAACAGAAGCTGTGGCTGCAGCTCAGAGACACAGGATCTCTGAAAGTCTCAGAACACACATGGCAACTCAGGATCCTTTTAAGAAGAGCAATTTTCTCAGCCATTTTTTTCTGTTTTCCAAATTATTAAGACTCACCAATTTTTAATTTCCAGCTTCTTTCTTACAGTCCTCCAAGTGAGCGCTGTTCAGTCAGCGATCCCAAACCTGTAATGGCGTCGTGGCTCTGTTCAAAATGTCAGTGTCAGCGTTTAGCTTCACCCCACCTCTTTTATTGGTTAATCATTAATGGTAATAAAAACTGCTTTCTGCTTTTATTACCAACAGATAGAACAAGATGTATCCTAAAACCTGTGCACCTTGTCCTTAAGACATTAAAGTTTATTCTGGACAGTGTCAGAAATCTAAACACAAACAGGAAGGTTAAGATTTTTATCCCACTAATGTAGCAGATGTGTACTGCATCACAAAGTTAAAAACACTTTTGGTCACAGTGAAGACAGAGAAACTGTTGGAAAAAAAAGATTCAAAAACACTGATAATAGACTTTAAAGATGATATTTATTTACTAAATGATGTGAGGATTTATTTATGTTTGATTATAGTTATTTAGTCGATATTTTATTTTTACATATTCAAATAGATATCAATTGATTTTTTAGCTGGCTACACTCATTCACCTCATTTCACATTCATTTGTCTTTGGACTCTGTGTGATATGTTTTATTAGCCTGCTCCTGCCCTTTAGACTCTAAGATGCATCGGTGCATTGTGATACACAGTTATCATGTACTTCCTTATGGTTTGTGCTATTGTTTAATCTTTCACCAAGCTATTTCATTGGTTAATCATTATTAATGATAATAATTATTGCTTTCTGCTTTCATTACCAACAGATAGAACAACACGTGGCCTAAAACCTTTTCAACTTGTCCTTCAGACTTAGAAGTTTATTCTGGACAGTGACAGAAATTTAAACACAGACAAGAAGGTTAAGATATAGAAGTTGAATACATGTTAGGTCACAGTGAAGAAAGAGAAACTGCTGTAAAAACAGATGACAAAAAGAAACACACTGATAATAGAGTCTCAAAATGAGAAAAGTGAGGAAAACATTAATGAGGTGTGTTTGTAAGTGTCTCTGTTCACAAACCATGTTTAATTTTTAGGATGGAGCAGACAGTATCAGTGTTATCAACATTTTTTCTGGTTACACTCATTCACTCATCTTTAGACTCTGTGTTACATTTATTATTAGCCTTCTCCTCTCCTTTGGACTGTACGATGCATTGTGGTAAACAAGGTAGTTCTCGTCTCACAGAATGAATAGAAATCAAAATGGGATTTTTCATTGCAAAAATCCCAAAATAATAAATACTGTCATCACTCAAGGTGTGATAAAACTTGTACCAGACTTCTGTCAGAACTTGATAATAAACAATCCAATGTGAGTATTTATCTTCAGAGATGATCAGGCATAAATGATACTTTGAGAAACAACCAATAGTTTTACAGTTTTTACAGATTTACCTTCCAGTAACTTGATAGATATATAATTCAGAAGATAATATAACAAGCTTCACATTTATAAGATGAAACCAGTGGTTTACAACCTTTTTTGCTTTTAACTTCTCACATGGTTTATTTAAATAAATGTTCATATGATTCAATATTTCAGCAAAAATCTAAGATTAGAGAAAAAATCCAAAAACTGAAAACAGATTTGTGTATCAGAATTTTTTTTCTTCTTCTTTTCTCTCTCATTAATCATCTCAGGAACCCTCAGATTAATCTGGTGACCCTTTGAAGGGGCGCCACCCCTAGGTTGGGAACCACTGGACTAAACTAGCTAACTGTATATAAAGTAATGTAAACTAGCTCCACCTCCAGCAGCTACAACAGTAACATGTTGCTCTAACACTGATGCTTCACTATTAATAATCTAATGATGTCATATATAATAATATATCAGTCTACTATCAGTGCGCATGCAGGTTAGTACTCGCAGTACAGAGACTATACTGTATATACAGTATGTGTGCTCAAACAGCAGTACCAGTATTTGACCCTCTCATTTCATGTAACACATAACTCAAGCTCTCCCTCATAACTCTGAATACATGAAGACTGAGGGTTAAGGGAGTGGATGTACACACAGACTGTACTGTGTATATGTGTATCTTTGTGTTTTCAGTGACTTAAAGGCAGAGAGTGAGAGAGAGAGATAGATAGATAAATAGATAGATAGATAGATAGATAGATAGATAGATAGATAGATAGATAGATAGATAGATAGATAGATAGATAGATAGATAGATAGATAGATAGATAGATAGATAGATAGACAGATAGATAGATAGATAGATAAATAGATAGATAGATAGATAGATAGATAGATAGATAGATAGATAGATAGATAGATAGATAGATAGATAGATAGATAGATAGATAGACAGATAGATAGATAGATAGATAGACAGATAGATAGATAGATAGATAGATAGATAGATAGATAGATAGATAGATAGATAGATAGATAGATAGATAGATAGACAGACAGACAGATAGATAGATAGATAGATAGATAGATAGATAGATAGATAGATAGATAGAGAGAGAGAGAGTGAGAAAGAGAGAGAGAGAGTGAGAAAGAGAGAGAGAGAGAGAGAGAGAGAGAGAGAGAGAGAGAGAGAGAGAGAGAGAGAGAGAGAGAGAGAGAGAGAGAGATCTGTAAGAAACACAAAGCGGAGATGGGTGATTAATGAATATTTGGCCATTTTCCTGCTATACCGATATGGTCGGGAGGCCTTGACACCAGCACTCAGGTACATTAGCACACTGCTAGATGCAGGGTTGCAGGAGGTTAAAATTCTGTAATAATCTGTAATCCGTTTTAATGCCATAGACTCCAATGTTAAAACTCTGCTATAAAATTACTTTTTCTAGAAAATGAATAATTACACTGACAGCAGTAAATCACCTTAGTAGCTACAATAATATATTACCTATGACTAGGTTTTTTTCTTCGTATTGTTTCATCACTTTAATGTAAAAGGTGTCAGTTCCTGTTTATAGGTGAATGCTGCTCTGTAACTCTGTCACCAGCAGATGGCGACGCCAACATGTCCCTCAGATTAAACCATTTTACTCTAAACTCAGTTAAGTACAGTTCTTTGTCTCATAAACTGTTTTAGTGTTGTAACATATGATAAATAATATGTGAAATGGCTGCATTGCAACATATTTTTCTTCCTTAATAACTTAAATTAAAAAGTTGCTGCTCATATAAATTCTACAAATGTGAAACATTTTTCCTCCAGTGAGTAATGGGCACTTCAGCTTTCACAGAGCATGTAGGTACTGGATGAAACTGGTTTATATAGCCTTCATTTGACCTTTACTGTCTTGTGCAACTTGCTGCTGCTGCTGTCTTTTGCACAGATTAAATGTTACCCAGCAATAAAGGAATAAAATTGGTATAACAAGTGTCAGTTTACATGTTTATATGAAGTCCAGCTAGAGCCAAATTCTGAACTATTTTCCAGGATTAATTTTCATGTTTTTCACAACAGTATATGTGCAAACAACAGTAGTGATACAGAGAGCAGAAAGTAGAAAATATAACATATATGTGCTGCTGCTTTTATCAGTCATGATGATGTCACTGATTTACATTTTAACAGTGAAATATTTGTGGCATAAAGTATTTGGCAGGAGGCAAATATATCTCCAACCTCGTCTTTTAATTAAACGTGAATTTTGTTTATCATCATGAGTGAACCGCTGCTACTTACTGCTGAACCAGACTGAATGAAAAAATACACAACTTCAAGTTTTTTCTTTTCACTTTAATCTTTCAAGTCAACATAAAAATAATCTTTATACAACATATAAACAATTATTTATTTTACATTGAAAACTTTTAGAGTTTATGTTCAAGCCTTGAAGCAGTGACAGTAAACACACATACATTCAGTTTATCATCTGTGGATTTGTTTAATAAAATGTACTACTGTTTTTTTTTCCTTTTATGCTGATCATCATCTCAACATTGCAGTTCATCAATCCATGTATACACCACCAAAATGACACACACAGTCTGCAGAAGCTCTCACAGAATTAAACACTGAATTAAAATAAAACTATTTTAAAACACTTGTTTCCAAAGAATAAAACAACACATTCACAACAGAAATAACTCATCAAAAGACTCAAGAATATAAAAATATAAATCTGATGACTGAAACTGTCACAAAACTGAAACAATCAAAGCATTCAGTACAGTGGATATATACTACTATACAATGTTGTTTGACTAAAAACAAGATGCTGATAACCAGGATAATTAACAGCTTTGATTTGTAAAGTTTGTGGCCTGATGATGTGATACAGTTTCAGCATTTTGTAGTCATATTTTCTTCTGGATTCATCTTTATTTTAAGAGGTGACAAAACTAACTTACATATTAAATCTAGTTTTTAAAGCCAAGTCAAGAAAGCATCAGAGCAATCAGAGTATTTAACAACATCAGTAAATATTCTGTTGAAATTCATTACACAGTCAGCATAATATCAAAAGCAGGAGTCACCATCTTTAATACATTTATTCTAAAGAGAAAATAACTAAATCCTGAATGACTGAACATCAAAAATTCAGATGAGAACAAAAGTTTAAGTTTTCATGATTTTGCACTAAAAGAAATCTGTTGAAGAACAAAAGAACAAATAATAATCAATCAGAGCCAGAATGATTTTTGATACACTGAA
The DNA here is from genome assembly GCF_963691925.1 of Scomber scombrus. Lineage (NCBI taxonomy): Eukaryota > Metazoa > Chordata > Actinopteri > Scombriformes > Scombridae > Scomber > Scomber scombrus. The sequence continues at coordinate 27,545,827 of NC_084973.1, forward strand.
CAAATGAGACTCTGAGTTTAAATTGTAAAAATATATTTAAACATGACCATTGCTGAAATAACTCATCAAAAGATCCAGAAATCATATAAACTATATAAACTGATGGTAGGTTAAACAAATAGAATCACACTAAAGAGATCTAACAAACAGACTTCATAATCTGTATACATGTTTTTCATTTGATTATATGAAATAATTTCAATGTTTAATCTTTTCTTCTTAAAAATATGCTCAGTGACTTCCTACCAGACTAATGAGCTCTAACAAACAGACTTGATTATGTGAAACAATTTCAATGTTTTTTCTGAATTATTCTATAATTATGTTTTTTTCCTAATGAAATCAAGACAGAGTAAAGTGTTGTGAAATGATCTTTCGGTTACCAAACACTCATATCTCCTGAATATGACAGGGAAATCTCAGGTTGACAGATTTTGATATCAGTGGTTTTAGCATCACCAGAGTCTCCAATACTGAAATAAGGGAAGAGTTTCTCAGTGAAAGTGTCTCTGTGAGTGTAAATGTGAGTTTTGTCCTCATGGTCGTAGAAGGACACCTCCCCCCTGTCATAGTTCAGCTTGACTCTGATCTTCTGGAGACTCTTCTTCTCTGTGACAGTCCTACCAGAACCATCCGTGTATTTTCCTCTGCGATATTCTAAACAATAGATTCCTGAATCTGGTGAAGTAGAACACTGTCCCTTCCTGTCAGCTGACTCTTTAGCTAAACCCACAAACCAACCAGGATGGTCTCCCACCTCCACCTCCCAGCTGTGTTTCCCTGAGCTGAAGCCCTCAGAGCCCAGAACAGTGGGATACTTAGTGTGTCTCTCTGGATTTCCAGGGAGCTGCTTTGTGTCTCCAAGTCTCACACTGGTCAGATCATCAGGCAGATAGAGACGGGGGTCTGCAGTGTTTGGGTCCAGAATGACAGGACTGAAGTGGACCTTCTCCTTCATCTTCTCCCAGACTCTGAAGGACAGGTTGCCCAGGTGTTTGGCCTCATCTATCAGCGCTCCTGAGACCAGCTGTGGATCTGACAGTGAGCTCTGGGCTCTGGCTCTGGTCTGAGTGGGTTTATAACTGCTGAGGAATGACACGTTGTGTTTCTGCAGGTCTTCTTCAACAGCAGAGATACTGTCTGACAGAGAGGGGATCTGATCCTGAATCCCTTTCATCTCTCTGCTCATAGTCTTCTTCTTCTGCTTCCCTTCCTCCCTCAGAGCTACCAGTCTGGACTCCTCTTCCTCTCTCAGGAACTGGTGGAGCTTGTTGAACTCTGCTCTGATCTGCTTCTCTGTGGACAACAGCTGCTTCTCGGAGTGTTGAATCATTTCATTGTATGTTTTCTCCACTTGTTCATATTTGTCCTTCTTGTCCTGTACAGGCTTTAAGTCAGATTTCAGCTGGTCCTTCAGGTCACTGACTGCTTGTTCTACGGGAACCACCTTGTGATCTTTTTGGTGAGTTAAATCACAGACAGGACACACAGCTCTCTGTTCATCCTCACAGAACAATGTAGGCTCTTCTTGGTGTTTGCTACACACCACCTCCACCATCTTTTCTCCTTTTTTTGTCTCAGATGATTCATCGTCCTGTCTCTCGGCAAAGGAGTCAGCTACTTCCTTCAGTGAAAAGTTCACTTCTGGATCTTTTGAAGATTTTCTTTTACAAATGGGACAGCTTTTGTTTTCAGCTTGTTTCCACGATTTTTGCAGACAGCTTGAACAGAAGCTGTGGCTGCAGCTCAGAGACACAGGATCTCTGAAAGTCTCTGAACACACATGGCAATTCAGGATCCTTTTAAGACGAGCAATTTTCTCAGCCATTTCTTTCGGTTTTCCAAACTATTTTTCAAAGAAAGACTCACCAATTTTTAATTTCCAGTTCGTTTCTTACAGTCCTCCAAGTGAGCGCTGTTCAGACAGAGATCCCAATCCTGTAATGGCGACGTGGCTCTGTTCAAAATGTCAGATTCAGAGTTCACCTTTACCCACTTCTTTTATTGGGTAATCATTAATGGTAATAAAAGCTGCTTTCTAATTTTTTTCTACCAGCAGATAGATCAAAATGTGGCCTCAAGCCTGTGCACCTTGTCCTTAAAACATAAAAGATTTTTTGGATCTCAGACAGAAATCTAAACACAGACAGGAAAGTTAAGATTTTTATCCCACTAATGTGGCAAATGTATTTTGCATCACAAAGTAAAACAGACTTCAGGTCACAGTGAAGACAGAGAAACTGTTGGTAAACAAATGATTTAAAAACACCGATAATAGACTCTCAAGATGATGTTTATTTTCTAAATGATGTGAGGAAACATTAATGAGATGTGTTTATAAGTGTCTCTATCTATATTTGTTTCAATTGTAATTATCTTAGTTGATATTTTATTTTTTGTATATTCAAATAGATATCAATTTATTTTTTAGCTGGTTACACTCATTTACTTGTCTTTGGACTCTGTGTTATATGTTTTATTAGCCTGCTCATACCCTTATGACTCTAAGGTGCATCGAGATACATAGTTATCATGTACTTCCTTATGGTTTTTATCGTTCACCAAGCTATTTTATTGGTTAATCATTATAAATGATAATAATTACTGCTTTCTGCTTTTATTAGCAACAGATAGAACAAGACGTGGCCTAAAACCTGTTCAACTTGTCCTTCAGACTTAAAAGTTTATTCTGGACAGTGACAGAAATTTAAACACAGACAAGAAGGTTAAGATGGAGAAGTTGAATACATGTCAGGTCACAGTGAAAACAGAAACTGCTGCAAAAACAGATGACAAAGAAGAAACTCACTGATAATAGAGTCTCAAAATGTATAGTGTGAGGAAACATTAGTGAGGTGTGTTTGTAAGTGTCTCTGTTCACAAACCATGTTTAATTTTTAGGATGGAGCGGACAGTATCAGTGTTATCAACCATTTTTCTGGTTACACTGATTCACTCATCTTTAGACTGTGTTACATTTATTATTAGGCTGCTCCTGCCCTTTTGACTCTAAGATGCATTGTGGTAAACAAGGTAGTTCTCGTCTCACAGAGTTCATAGAAATCAAAATGGGATTCAAGTACTTTTTTATTTATTTATTTTCATTTTCATTGCAAAAATCCCAAAATAATAAATAGTGTCATCACTCAAGTTGTGATGTATAAGACTTGTACCAGACTTCTGTCACATCTCAATTATAAATAATCCAAAGTGAGTATTTCTCTTCAGAGATAATCAGGCATAAATGATACTTTGAGAAACAAGATGAAAAGATTAAACCAGTGGTTTGCAACTATTTTGCCTTTTGACGTCTTTTCAAAAAGCAGTGTGTAGTCAGGGACACATTTCAGATGTCTATGAGATGTTAACAGCTCCACCAAATATGGTAAATGGTAAATAGACTGTACTTATATAGCAGCTTTCTAGTCTTCACGACCACTCAAAGCACTTTACACTACATTTCATTCATTCTACCACGCAGGGTAGCTAATTCACAACCTGCACATCAGGAGAAAGTTAACCATTCACTTGCATTCATACACTGTTGGCGCAGCAACGGGAGCAATTAGGGGTTAAGTGTCTTGCCCAAGGACACATCGACATGTGGACTGGAGGAGCCGGGAATCGAACCACCACCGTCTTCCAATTGGAGGACAACCGCTTTACCTCCTGAGCCACAGCCACCCCAGCAAATAGTGATTTTTACCTCCAAACTTCTGACATGGCTTCATTTAAGAACAAATGTTCAAATTATCCAATATTTCAGCAAAATCAAAGATTAGAGAAAAAGTCCAAAAACTGAAAACAGTTTTGTGAATCAGAACTTTGTTTTTTCTTCGTTCCTCTCCCATTAATCATCTCAGGAACCCTCACATTTATCAGCTGACCCTTTGGAGGGGCCTGACACCTAGGTTGGAAAGTAGTGTAAACTAGCTCCACCTCCAGCAGCTACAACAGTAACATGCTGCTCTAACACTGATGCGTCACTATTAATAATCTAATGATGTCATATATAATAATATATCAGTCAGAGGGACCAAACCACTACTTTACTGTAATACTTTAACTATATTTATTGCTAATACTAAAGTACTTTTACTCAAGTAGGATTGTTCATGCAGGACTTTTACTTGTATTTGTACTTTTACTTATAAGTAAGGATCTAAATGCTTCTTTTGCCACTGTGAATAGGCCTATCAGTCATTTTAGTCACTTCAATCCATTTGCTTAATTAAAAACTGTATAAACTTTCATAACTGGAGGTCAACATAAATAACAAGTAAAAAAGTAATGAGATCTACCAGATCAGCTTTTACATGAACTGTTTCACTATGTATAGAGACGCTGCTACAGTATCAGTGCGCATGCAGGTTAGTACTCGCAGTACAGAGACTATACTGTATGTGTTCTCAAACAGCAGTACCAGTATTTGACCCTCTCATTTCATGTAACACATAACTCAAGCTCTCCCTCATAACTCTGAATACATGAAGACTGAGGGTTAAGGGACTGGATGTACACACAGACTGTACTTAGTATATGTGTATTTGTGTGTCTTCAGTGACTTAAAGGCAGACAGATAGATAGATAGATAGATAGATAGATAGATAGATAGATAGATAGATAGATAGATAGATAGATAGATAGATAGATAGATAGATAGATAGATAGATAGATAGATAGATAGATAGATAGATAGATAGATAGATAGATAGATAGATAGATAGATAGATAGTTAGATAGATAGATAGATAGATAGATAGATAGATAGATAGATAGATAGATAGATAGATAGATAGATAGATAGAGAGAGAGAGTGAGAAAGAGAGAGAGAGAGAGAGAGAGAGAGAGAGAGAGAGAGAGAGAGAGAGAGAGAGAGAGAGAGAGAGAGAGAGAGAGAGAGAGAGAGAGAGAGAGAGAGAGAGATCTGTAAGAAACACAAAGAGGAGAGGGGTGATTAATGAATATTTGGCCATTTTCCTGCTATACCGATATGGTCGGGAGGCCTTGACACCAGCACTCAGGTACATTAGCACAGTGCTAGATGCAGGGTTGCAGGAGGTTAAAATTCTGTAATAATCTGTAATCCGTTTTAATGCCATAGACTCCAATGTTAAAACTCTGCTATAAAATTACTTTTTCTAGAAAATGAATAATTACACTGACAGCAGTAAATCACCTTAGTAGCTACAATAATATATTACCTATGACTAGGTTTTTTTCTTCGTATTGTTTCATCACTTTAATGTAAAAGGTGTCAGTTCCTGTTTATAGGTGAATGCTGCTCTGTAACTCTGTCACCACCAGATGGCGACGCCAACATGTCCCTCAGATTAAACCATTTTACTCTAAACTCAGTTAAGTACAGTTCTTTTATAAACTGTTTTAGTGTTGTAACATATGATAAATAATATGTGAAATGGCTGCGTTGCGACATCTTTTTCTTCCTTAATAACTTGAATTAAAAAGTTGCAGATCATATAAATTCGACAAACGTGAAACATTATTCCTCCAGTGAGTAATGGACACTTCAGCTTTCACAGAGCATGTAGGTACTGGATGAAACTGGTTTATATAGCCTTCATTTGACCTTTACTGTCTTGTGCAACTTGCTGCTGCCACTGTCTTTTGCACAGATTAAATGTTACCCAGCAATAAATTAATAAAGTGGAACAACAAGTGTCAGTTTACATGTTTATATGAAGTCCAGCTAGAGCCAAATTCTGAACTATTTTCCAGGATTAATTTTAATGTTTTTTACCAACAGTATATGTGCAAACAACACTAGTGATACAGAGAGCAGAAGGTAGAAAATATAACATATATGTGCTGCTGCTTTTATCAGTCATGATGATGTCACTGATTTACATTTTAACAGTGAAATATTTGAGACATAAAGTGTTTGAAATATATCTCCAGCTTCGTCCTTTAATTTAAAATGAATATTGTTGATCATCATGAGTGAACCGCTGCTACTTACTGCTGAACCAGACTGAATGAAAGAATACACAACGTCAACTTTTTGCTTTTCACTTTAATCTTTCAAGTGAAAATTATGAAAGCCAACATGAAAATAATCTTTATACAACATTTAAATCACAATCCATATAAACAATTGTTTATTTTAAAATGAAAACTTTTAGAGTTTATGTTTAAGCCTTGAAGCAGTGACAGTAAACACACAAACATTCAGTTTATCATCTGTGGATTTGTTTAATAAAATGTACTACTGTTTTTTTTTCTTTTATGCTGATCATCATCTCAACATTGCAGTTTATCAATCCACCAAAATGACACACAAAGTCTGCAGAAGCTCTGTCAGAATTAAACACTGAATTAAAATAAAACTATATTAAAACACTTGTTTCCAAAGAATAAAACAACACATTCACAACAGAAATAACTCGTCAAAAGACTCAAGAATATAAAAATATAAATCTGATGACTGAAACTGTCACAAAACTGAAACAATCAAAGCATTCAGTACAGTGGATATATACTACTATACAATGTTGTTTGACTAAAAACAGGATGCTGATAACCAGGATAATTAACAGCTTTGATTTGTAAATGTTGTGGCCTGATGATGTGATACAGTTTCAGCATTTTGTAGTCATATTTTCTTGTGGATTCATCTTCATTTTAAGAGGTGACACAACTAACGTATACACTAAATATATTTTTTGAAAGCCAAGAAAGCATCAGAGCAATCAGAGTATTTAACAACATCAGTAAATATTCTGTTGAAATTCATTACACAGTCAGCATAATATCAAAAGCAGGAGTCACCATCTTTAATACATTTATTCTAAAGAGAAAATGACTAAATCCTGAACGACTGAACATCAAAAATTCAGATGAGAACAAAAGTTTAAGTGTTCATGATTTTGCATTAAAAAAAAATCTGTTGAAGAACAAACGAACAAATAATAATCAATCAGAGCCAGAATGATTTTTGATACACTGAACAAATGAGACTCTGAGTTTAAATTGTAAAAATATATTTAAACATGACCATTGCTGAAATAACTCATCAAAAGATCCAGAAATCATATAAACTATATAAACTGATGGTAGGTTAAACAAATAGAATCACACTAAAGAGATCTAACAAACAGACTTCATAATCTGTATACATGTTTTTCATTTGATTATATGAAATAATTTCAATGTTTAATCTTTTCTTCTTAAAAATATGCTCAGTGACTTCCTACCAGACTTAATGAGCTCTAACAAACAGACTTGATTATGTGAAAAAATTTCAATGTTTTTTCTAAATTATTCTATAATTATGTTTTTTTTCCTAATGAAATCAAGACAGAGTAAAATGTTGTGAAATTATCTTTCAGTTATCAAACACTCATATCTCCTGAATATGACAGTGAAATCTCAGGTTGACAGATTTTGATATCAGTGGTTTTAGCATCACCAGAGTCTCCAATACTGAAATAAGGGAAGAGTTTCTCAGTGAAAGTGTCTCTGTGAGTGTAGATGTGAATTTTGTCTTCAGAGTCGTGGAAGGACAGCTCCCCCCTTTCATAGTTCAGCTTGACTCTGATCTTCTGGAGACTCTTCTTCTCTGTGACAGTCCTACCAGAACCATCAGTGTATTTTCCTCTGCGATATTCTAAACACCAGATTCCTGAATCTGGTGAAGCAGGACACGCTCTCTTCCTGTCAGCTGACTCTTTAGCTAAACCCACATACCAGTCAGGATGGTCTCCCACCTCCACCTCCCAGCTGTGTTTCCCTGAGCTGAAGCCCTCAGAGCCCAGAACAGTGGGATACTTAGTGTGTCTCTCTGGATTTCCAGGGAGCTGCTTTGTGTCTCCAAGTCTCACACTGGTCAGATCATCAGGCAGATAGAGACGGGGGTCTGCAGTGTTTGGGTCCAGAATGACAGGACTGAAGTGGACCTTCTCCTTCATCTTTCTCCCAGACTCTGAAGGACAGGTTGCCCAGGTGTTTGCCTCATCTATCAGCGCTCCTGAGACCAGCTGTGGATCTGACAGTGAGCTCTGGGCTCTGGCTCTGGTCTGAGTGGGTTTATAACTGCTGAGGAATGACACGTTGTGTTTCTGCAGGTCTTCTTCAACAGCAGAGATACTGTCTGACAGAGAGGAGATCTGCTCCTGAATCCTCTTCATCTCTCTGCTCATAGTCTTCCCCTTCTGCTCCTCTTCCTCCTTCAGAGCTGCCAGTCTGGACTTCTCTTCCTCTTTCAGGAACTTGTGGAGCTTGTTGAACTCTGCTCTGATCTGCTTCTCTGTGGACAACAGCTGCTTCTTGGAGTGTTCAATCATTTCATTGTATGTTTTCTCCACTTCTTCATATTTGTCCCTCTTGTCCTGTACAGGCTTTAAGTCAGATTTCAGCTGGTCCTTCAGGTCACTGACTGCTTGTTCTACGGGAACCACCTTGTGATCTTTTTGGTGAGTTAAATCACAGACAGGACACACAGCTCTCTGTTCATCCTCACAGAACAATTTAGGGCTCTTCTTGATGTTTGCTACACACCACCTCCACCTTCTTTTCTCCTCTTTCTATCTCAGGTGATTCATCTTTCTGTCTCTCAGCAAATGAGTCAGCTACTTCCTTCAGTGAAAAGTTCACTTCTGGATCTTTTGAAGATTTCCTTTTACAAATAGGACAGTTTTTGTTTTTAGCTTGTTCCCAAAAGTTCTGCAGACAGCTTGAACAGAAGCTGTGGCTGCAGCTCAGAGACACAGGATCTCTGAAAGTCTCTGAACACACATGGCAATTCAGGATCCTTTCAAGACGAGCAATTTTCTCAGCCATTTTTTTCTGTTTTCCAAACTATTTTTCAAAGAAAGACTCACCAAATTTTTTTTTCTTTCTACAGTCCTCCAAGTGAGCGCTGTTCAGACAGAGATCCAATCCTGTAATGGCGACGTGGCTCTGTTCAAAATGTCAGAATCAGAGTTCACCTTTACCACCTCTTTTATTGCTTAATCATTAATGGTAATCAAAGCTGCTTTCAGCTTACAACATGTGTCCTTTAGACTCTAAGAGGCGTTGGTGCATTGTGATACACAGTTATAGTTGAAGTTTAATAATTAATGTACTTTTTTTATAATGTATTTATTATTCTATTTTATGTATTTCTCTTCATAGATGATCAGCATAAATGATACTTTGAGAAACAACCAACTGCTCTAACACTGATGCTTCATTATTAATAATCTAATGATGTCATATATAATAATATATCAGTCAGAGGGACCAAACCACTACTTTTACTGTAATACTGCATACTACATTCACTGCACTTTTACTCAAGTAGGATTTTTTAATGGAGTTATTTACTTGTAATGGAGTGATTTTATATTACTGTTTTTGCACTTTTACTTAAGTAAAGATCTAAATACTTATGTTGCCACTGTGAATAGGCCTATCACTCATTTTAGTCACTTCAGTCCATTTGATTAATTAAAAAACTGCATAGCAACTTTCATAACTGGAGGTCAACATAAATAAAATGTTCATCTGCCGTGAAGTCTCGTTTACAGACATAGAAAAATATGTCAAAAAACACCTGAAACCTGTTCTGGTTATGTTCCAGTTCAACTCATCGCAGTAAAAGAAATGAGATCTACCAGATCAGCTTTTACATGAACTGTTTCACTGTGTCTCAATGTGTAGAGACGCTAGCTATCAGTGCGCATGCAGGTTAGTACTCGCAGTACAGAGACTATACTGTATATATAATATGTGTGGTCAAACATCAGTACCAGTATTTGACACCACATGGAGCTCTCATTTCATGTAACACATAACTCAAGCTCTCCCCCAGGAACTCTGAATACATGAAGACTGAGGGTAAGGGAGTGGATGTACACACAGACTGTACTGTGTATATGTGTATGTGTGTGTTTTCAGTGACGTAAGGCAGAGAGAGAGAGAGAGAGAGAGAGAGAGAGAGAGAGAGAGAGAGAGAGCGAGAGAGAGATGAGAGAGAGAGAGGAGAGAGAGAGAGAGAGAGAGATGAGAGAGAGAGAGAGAGAGAGAGAGAGAGAGAGAGATTGATCTGTAAGAAACACAAAGAGGGGAGGGTTGATAGATGAATATTTGATTGGCTTCTATCTGGCCCTGTGTGCTCTATTATTGATGTGGTCCAGAGGCCTTGAAATTGGCTCTTTCAAGCTTGTACATTAGCACACTGCTAGCATACCCTGCTGACCTCCCTGCTGGCTCTAGTGGAGGAAACCTGTGTGAATCTGTGTGTACAGTACAAGCACCTGATTATGTGTACTTGAGATGTTCTTATAGTCTTATAAAATGTAAAGAACAACTATATTTTTCTGTTGTTACTTGAAGCACCCTGTCATGGCAACATGTTTTTTGGTTGGCTGGCAGATGTTTATTGGATAAAAATTGTATATCAGGACACCTCAAACAGGAAATATAAAAGCGCAAGATGTATTAAACTGCAGGTAACCATAGCAACAGCATTATCAGTCAAGTCTTACAGGTGAAAAAATAATTCAGTCAACTTAAAAAAAAGATAAATATATTATATATAATTACACAATAAATATAAATAAAATATGATTAAGAACTTTCTCGTCTCAAAGGAAGACAAAGTATTGTCTACTTCATATTTCACAGTATATGTAGATATTCTAAAATAAAAGAAACACAATAAATACATAGAACATGACCGCTAACACATCTTTGCTGAGTGTCCCATGCATCACCTGTGATAATCTAACAATGCTAAAATGTTTTCAACACTATTGAAAAACTCCTCTCTCAATTAATCATTAAAAGCATAACTCCATTTTGTATTTTTATAGGCTTCTCTATTTAGAAATAATTGACTTGACAAAGGAAACATCATAACATGTAGCAGAATGGTGTTTTTATAACAGCCGCAACTCACTCGCTTTTTTTTAGTTGTGAATTTTTGGAAGCCTTGTTGGAAAACTTCACAAATGTCTAAAAGCTATAGAAATTAATCACAAAAGCCTTGATATAATGAATTAGTAAAGAACAAAACTTTATTTATAATGCACATTTCAAACAAAAACAATGCAATACATGCCTTGTCTTAACAGCAGAAAAACTTTCTCTCACTTTTAAAAATATTTACTTGTTAAATTACTTTAATTT
>NC_084973.1:27557159-27585793 GCF_963691925.1 Scomber scombrus
CTGTAAATCAGTGTGACCTCTATAATGTCACTCCTCTGTGGGGTTAGATTGTTCTGTGCATGTCCCTTACACACAGTCACTTCCATCCTTACTTTTTACCTTCCTTTATCTTCTTCACGCTTGGATGTGGAGTTAACAGACTAAACGTTAAGGGGGGGGGGACGACTGGACTCTTGACTGGATTGTTGTTTTTTTTAGAATTAAGCTGTCAGTATATGATGGTAGAAAACTGTTAATCCCACATTCACATTCACATTACGCAATGATCGATCAGGCGTGGAGAGGCGAGTATGGAGGAAGGGGTTTGAACTTCTCTTTCTCAATCTCTTTTTACATTTTTGTAGACAACTACTTCTGTCACTATCTGTGTTTACAACTGAGTGTAACACAATGAAGGTTTTGCAGCAGCCAGACTGTCTGAAAATGTGCCCTGTTATCCCCATATTTAATTAATTATCGCAGGGGTTTTACTCATATTTTTGGCCTTATAGTCCAATGTACAAAAACCAATAATGCAGCCTTCTGATATTCCTTTTTACTTTTTTTTTTTAACATATGTTACTGAATACATATATTGCTGTTTTTAATTTTTTTAAAAAACAATATATTTTTATATTTCGTAAAATAAATCATGAAGTGGGCGTATTTAGGTTAAAGTACCAATTAAGCTCATTTTACTTTTTTTTCATAAAATATCTTTATTTTATATTCCAAAATCTACATGAACCAATGAATACATTTTTAAATGAGAGATACATTTTGCTTCATAAGAAATGATCTCCCTTATAAATCATGTCAGTATCCATGAAAAACACCTGAACTTTGGTGGGCTTAATGGGTACACTTACCCTAAAAGCTGAAAACATTTGTTGTAGTAGTAATCAAAAAAAGTAATGAAATGTAATAATTTTTAATTACTTTGATTAAGTAATTTTAAATAGTTACATTACTTATTACATTATAAATGGGGTAACTAATCATCTGTAACCTACATTTTCAAAAGTAAACCTTCCCAACCCTGCTAATGATTGATGTTTAACTATTACCAACGGCCACATAGATTATGTAAAATCAATCCAATAACAGTATTATTCAGAAAAAAGTTAAATGAAAAACACCTGGTAAGTTTTGATAAGAGTTAGAATTACAGAAAAAGCCTCCCATTGTTTTTACAAGTGGAGCGGCCCTGAAAATGAAGAAGACCAATAGAAAAAGAAAAGCAAGAGAGAAAAGAAAGAATGAGCGTCTTTGGGGATTAACAGGTCACACTCTCAGAGGATCATAGTTTTATTCTTTTTAAACTTTGCTGAATTATTCAACAGTTTACGCTTCAGACTATTTTTTTTATGTTTTTCCAGATGAGCGCTGGGGACATGTAAACCAAAGCCACTGGCGATACACTCTCTTAGGTTTAGTTTTATTGTAACTCTGAAGAACTAAACAGACTCTCCCAAACTCACAAATATAATATAAACAAAAGCAGGTTTGTTGGCATCGTAAACTGCTGTGAAACCGACTGCCCAGAGGAATATCTAACGAAATGTGAAAAAAAACATGTTTTTTCATATGAACAAATGAGTTTGGTGACCCAATTAAAGATATTTTCTGTTTGTGTACATTGTGTGTGTGTGTGTGTGTGTGTGTGTGTGTGTGTGTGTGTGTGTGTGTGTGTGTGTGTGTGTTTTGTGTGGGTGGGGGTGTGTAGTTATTCTGATGCAGCAGGTGTGCAGGTGGGCAGGCAGATGTGTAAAAAAACAAACAAGAGCGTATTTAAGACAGCAAGGTTGAAACAGACAGCGCTACCTCACAACATGATCAGCGAAAGACACCTGGAGCTGCCTCTGTTACACACACACACACACACACACACACACACACACACACACACACACACACACACACACACACACACACACACACACACACACACACACACACAGAAGCTCCTCAATGATCCCTCAAGGAAGGAACCTCATTTGTTTCACCATGGAGACGGAGGAGTGAGGAAAAAGACACTTAGCCCTTGGAGGGACTCTCATGTGTACGAAACAAGGCAGGCGCACACACACAAACCACACACACACACACACACACCACACACACACACACACACACGTTTACATAAGTCACTTTTGGGGTATTAATGCTCTTGAGACTTACCAGACCTTTGCCCTAATCTTACCCACTGACCCAAAAAATCAGTGTTTTAACCAGTTGGGGGACACTGCTTTTGTCCCCAAATTGCACCAGCCGTCCCCAATCAACTGGTCTTAAAAACTGGTGTGTGTGTCCCCCTGTAAGTGACTTAAGTAAATATATACACACAAACACACACACACAGCTTCCCCTTTAATGTCAAGGTCTGTTTTTATGGACACCGTCATTCTCACTGATTCCCTGTGAGACGTCTTTGGTTCTTCACGCTGTTTGTTTTGAATTTGGCAAAACTTTATTAAACTTTTACAGATGAGACATTTAGCTAATATCCAGTGTGCATTGGGAGCAGTTTTTACATAACGTGCAACCACCCACCTGCGCAAGTGTGCAAACAAACTCGCACCTACCCGCACACACACACACACACACACAGACACACACACACACACACACACACACACACACACACACATTCACAGACACTCCTCAGGGCTTGCTGTTAATCTTCATATCCTCCCCTCATCATCATTAAGGCCCACTGGAGACCACAAAGATCTGTTGTCCCTACTGTCAGTCATAAAAATCATCTTGTACTTCCCCTCAGTGCACACACACACACACACACACACACACACACACACACACACACACACACACACACACACACACACACACACACACACACACACACACACACACACACACACACACACACACACACACACACACTCTACTCCAGTGCTCCCCCAGGAAGGACACTTCAATTGTTTGTGGCTGAAACATCTGGAGGGACGGCTGGACTGACAGATCCTCTGGATGGGCTGAGTTTGTGTCACCAGATGTCTTGGATGCATTAGCAGCCCCAGACATGGACCGTCCCTGGGCTGAAAGGGCAGCCTTGTCTTGCTCCCCTGGCAAGCTACGCATCATTAGCCGCCATCTTGGCCCTGACACTTGTTGTCTCTCTGTGGAATAAGAAGGAAGACGTGGACAGGCAGCTGGAAGGTGCTGTTTGTGATTAATGTCAATGTGACAGTTTTTGTGAGAGATGTGAGGATTGTTTGTCCTTGCTCTTGTTCTTCCTATGAATTCCAGAGTGAAATTACATAAAGCTGACTAACTTTGTGAGTTTAAAATCTTTCAATTTGCAAGAGCAATTTAGTTTGCTAACAACAAAGGCCTAACATCTCTCTTTTTTATTTATTCTTTACTTTAATTTACAGATCGGTCTTATATAATGGGTGAGGGGCTAAGGTCATACATCACGGTTTAGTCGTTACTTGCAAAGTCAGCAAATCAGGAAAACAGAAATGGGGAAAAAACAGTTTAAGGCTTCACAATTCGTTTTCAGTAAACAATTTTTCTAACATGTATAATGTGTCTAGAAATAAATCAATGAATTCCCTTTACACAGACTTTAATACCAAACAAAAGACTGATAAATAAAGTAGAAGTGATTGGAACTTATTACGCCGGGAAACACACCGAAGAAGCGAACTTTGGTTTGTTCCCGGCGTTAGAAATAGGTATGCTGAGATCCCTGACACCCACAATATATCTCAAAAGCAGTTTCAAACTTTACAACACTGGTTCACTGTAATGTTTTCTATTTTGTGCCGTAGTGTTTTTGTCCTGTGTTGACGTCTTGTGACAGGAAGGACTGCGCTCAAGGACGGCAACAAAATACTCAAGTTCTCGCGCATGTAACTCTGTGCTGTGTCAATGTCAAGCATATTCTTCTGATATTTTTTTACCATAAGTTTGTCTAATATCTTAGTCTAATTTCTGAATTTGTGCCATACTTTGCTTCAGTATTGATAATATAGAGCACACAACATAAAGACTGTCCTGAGTGGGAAGTAGAGCGGGTGGACCCAAAAAGAAGAGAACGCAACAGGGCTGAGGATACGACTTTATCTAAACTAAAACCACACAAAAACAGGCAAAAGGAAAACAGGATGGTAATTAAACAGATGCAAACCAACACAGTGGATCAAACAGTGACTGAACCGAAAACCAAAAACCTATATACACAAGGGGTGATTACAAACATGACCAGGTGAGTGAAAACAAGACACAGGTGGAAACACAAGAGGAAATAAAGGCAGGAAAAACACAGGAAGTAAACATAACCCCCCCCCACACACACACACACAACACACACACACACACACACACACACACACACACACAGTCACACACTATCTGTTAAAAAGTGAAGCTCAGAGAAGCAGAGGGGCGAGTATGACTTGATTGCTGTTATACTGTTGCTGTTTCACATTCTCTCTATGCCTTTATTACAGTGACAGGCCTTTATTCGTTCATGCTGGTCATGTCACCGCTTGCAGGTTTGTCCTCCACTTTCTCTATTCAATAGAAAAAGGTGTGGAATTTAATTTGTGGTCCTCACATGTCATAAATGTCTTCCCTAGTACTTCTATGTAACTCTCTAGATTAAATTCAGACTCAAATTATTGCCAATGTTTTTGTGTCTAGTTTCATGTTTTTTCCTAGAAAAGGACGTTATGCATCTCAGCTGGAGATTTCTTTTGAAATCTTCAACTTCAATCACATTAAAAGACAATTACTACAGGAAGTTTGTTATGAATATGGACGACCCCTATAGATGAAACGCTATATTCAGTGCTTGCACATCAGGAATCGTTTTGCCGGGTCAGAAAAGTTATTTCATCCAAAGCCTTGGAGGACTTTCATCAAGCTCTAATGTTGTTCTGACGGCTGAGCTAATGCAGCATCCTGTCATTTTGTCATGTGGCTGTTTCCCTCAGGAACTGCTGTGTGTGTGTGTGTGTGTGTGTGTGTGTGTGTGTGTGTGTGTGTGTGTATGTGTGTGTGTGTGTGTGTGTGTGCGTGTGTGTGTGTGTGTGTGTGTGTGTGTGCTGAGTATTTTACAAAAGGAGAGCAGAAGAATGGAGGAGGGGGGGGTTGTTATTACAGTACATTAAGAGACGGATTATACTGACCATGCTGACATCAACATGTTAGCTAATTGACATTGGGGGGGGGATATACAGTACATGCTGTTTACCAAATCCTCTTTGGGCTTAGACTGAATAAAACACTTACAGGGTGAATGAATGTCTACAAGCACACACTGAAAGGACGCTTACAGCTATAAAGTTAGCTGTAGTTTTTGGTGGTTTATTAGTATTTCCAGAATACAGTGAGGTTACAGACACAGCTTATCATAGTTTTTTTGACATTTTCATTAGTTTTTTATTTTTATTTAGTTTTTCAGTTTGGTTTTTTTTTAAATTTCAGTTTAGTTTTCAGTTAGTTTAACAAGTGATTAAGTAGGTTTTTAGTTTAATTTTTATTTAGTTTTAGTCTTAGTTTTTAGTTTGTCAGGTATTGGGAGGGAAAGCCTTGATTTTGTAGGGACACTGACGTAAGGTTTGCTGTGTTTCTGACTCCTGCTTCTCTGTGAGAGCTTCGAAGGTGGACCTTTTCAAATTAGTGGCATTTTTTCCCTTTTAGCTGTATCCCACAAATGTTTCCCATCACTCTTCATCACCACACTTTTTACATTTATCTACTACGGAGTCGTACTCAAAATATTCCCATATTGGGCTGTGCAGGTTTTTCTGCCTGGAACTTTTCTTCTTCCTTTTAGAAAATCACAAATTGCACGTCAAGCATCGTCTTCATGTGCGTTATGTGGCAGCTGGCATCTGCAATGCTGCCACCTACAGGACGCAGTAAAAAGGTGTTAGAAAATTAAACGACAAGCTGACATTATTTAGTTTTCTTTTTTTTCAAACTATCATTTTTATTTTTTATTTCAGTTAACTAAATTATTTTTTTCACTGCTAGTTTTAGTTTTTAGTCTTAATTTTAGTTAATTATAATAACCCTGCAATACGGGCCAAAAGGCAGTGATCAGACAGTATGCAAGTAGAGCTGTGATCAGTGGGTAAGTACGGACATCATAAGACATTTATAAGACAGGATGCAACTGAGATTAAAAAAGGTAGGAAGCTGTTCCCAGGACCCCCACTTGATTAAAGACAAGCAGCAGCAGGACATAACACAGAATGGAGTGCTTACTGGCAAGTCCTGGGCATTGGTATGTGTATTCTTCCTCACACGCAAGCGAGGATTAGAGGACTTCATGGCTTTGGAAAGTTGTACAAGGGTCCGTGACTGATCTAATCCAAACCTGAGATGGGGCTGAAAAAGATCCAGATGTCCTCCAGTTTGAATGTGTTATCTTATCTCAAAAGGATATTACATTTTAGAACTTACATTGTATACTTTATTTTTTCTTAAGGTAGTATAAAAGTTCATCTGGAACAGTGACTCCTATGATTCACGCAGACAGTACAGAAATGTAAAAAAGATGTTTTAATAATACTAAAAATAAACCTATCTTGATTGAATCCAAAATCGCACCGTGAAATAGCAAAAGAGAATGAATTTCGTACATGAAACGGCAGGTACTGCACAGCTAATATGACAGATTCCTCCGTTTTTGGGACTGCAGCTGGTCAACTGTGCAAATGCGTGCATCAAAGTTCAGCCAATTTAACATATAATCAGTGAGTAAAATTAATAATTAGATATGAATTGATTTTGACGCAAAGTGCTAGAGTATTGACGAAGAAAATATCTAAATTATCTGATTCCAGCTTCTCAAATGTTAATATTTTTTGGTGTTTTTATTTAGACTTCTGTGATGTTTTATTGTGGACTGTTGAGGACAAAACAAGACATTTGAACTCTGGGAAACAGTGGGTGACATTTTCACCATTTTCTGACAATTTAGTTGCAGCGTTTTTGCTCATGATTTCAAATGTTGATGTCAGGTCAATTCAAATTTTCCACAAAATCTGACACCCATAACAATTAATGATGAGGCCAATTTGGAACTGAGAGTTTTCTGTCAAATTGTGGTTCATGAAGGGGTCAAATCTGGGTGAAAAAAGATGTTAACTTTCTGCTATTTGTTCCACTTACACTATCAGCATCAACGAGAAAGGTAAAAAAACTGGAATTTGGGGGTTTTGTTCATGCATTCTCATTCCCAACATTTAGTAGAAGACAGCTTCGGAAACTCTGTTGGTGCCAAAAATGTCTGAGGTGAAGTCTGAAGTCTTCAGGACAGCCGAGGCCTCACCATGAAGAGGGCGTGACTCAGCGGGTGTAAACTGCTTCCTTCACCTGGATGTAGCTCAATAAATATACGTTGATGGGTAATTTGTGCGGCGAGCAGCAACACGTTGACAGTCGATTTGTGGGTCATGTACTGAAGGCCAAGGCTGTTACTATATGGACTCATGTAAAATTCATAGATGATGTCAAGTCAAACTAGCGTCCTCGGTTTCCACCCTGTCCTTCACGCTCCCTTCTCCTCTTCTTTAACATTCCCTTTCTCTGGAGGAAACAAGGTCTTCTGTCTCCTCTCCTTTGCTTTTGTCCTCTCCAGGCTCCTCTCTTTGTTTCCTATCCTCTCAATTCTTCTCACTTCCTATCTCCTCCTCTTCTTGCCTCTTCTCTGTTGCTTGTTTCCTTCTTTGTCCCCTTTTTTCTCTTCTTCATGCCTCCACTCATTTCCTCTTTTTGTCTCTTTTCTTCTCTTTTATTTGTTTCCTCTCATGTCTCCTCTTCTTTCCCTGCTATGGTCTCATCTCCTTATTTCCTTTCCTTTTATCTCTCATCTCCTCATTTCCTTCCTCTGCTCTCATCTCCTCAATCTCTATATTTGACTCCTTTGTTATCCTTCCCTATTTCCTCTCATATATCCTCTCCTCGTTTCCTCTCCTCCTCTTTATTTCCTTCCCTCTCATTTTCATATTTCATCCGTTGTCCTCATTTCTCCTTTCCTCTTCTTGCCTCCTGCCTTTTATTATTTCCTCTCATGCCCCTGTTTTGTTCTCGTGTCTCCTCTTCTTGTTTCCTCTCCTCCTGTGTCTCCTTGCCACAGAGGCTCAGAGGAGCATCATAGAGGAGCATCTCCAGGCTCAGGGCTCCAGACACAACACACCCAATACACTCTGCTGGGCCAGAGGGAAAGAGTCAGACAGTGTAAATTAACAATGAACAACATTAACAATAATAATACGAATGTTCCTGTTGAAGTTAGCGAACTCACTGAGGGCTTTATACTTCATGGGCTGACTTTGTGTGATTAAAAGACAACCACAGAAGCAGGTCTACTTAAAACTGCTTTGTGTGTAATTCATTCAATTTCTAAAAGCACCTTTGCGTGTAATAAAATGAGACAATTAAAAACAAAAGTGGAGCAGATTCTGTGTAGCTTCCAGTCCTTCAAAACAGGTACTTTATGGATGTTTTTATGAATGGCTCCTCATTCTGTTTGTGTTGTGTACGAGCATCTTGCAGCACACGCCTGCCACCTTTTCACCATTTTCTACTGATTTACAGTTGGTGTTAAATCTATACATTTATTTTGACTGTAAAAAAAAACATAATGCATTAATTAAAAGCATCCAGTGAAGTTTTCTTGTCAAAACTGGTTTAGTTTAGTGTCACCAAAATGCATTGTGTGTATCCTTTAAGTCTACTGATCTACAGTTGGTTGTAAAGAACAAAAGAGAGGGCAATGAAAACAAATTGTCTACAAGAAAACTAAACAGGGTGTTCGTACACTGTGTCTGTGGATGACAAACCCAGATAATCCGATGACATTTTCAACAACTAAAATGTGAAAGTGAAAACTGCCTTTTATCTGAAACACATACATGTGTTATTTCAACGGTGACCTGTAACAGTATTGGAAAGCACCAATAGAGACGGCATATTATATAACGCTCCTAGGGTCTTTCTGGGGTGCATGTTACAATTGAGCTATGTAGTCGTGTAATTATGAGGGTGTGTTCAATATTCATAGGAAACTATTACGTTAATGGATTAATCATTTTAAGATTCCCTGCGCTTGACTTTTTTAATTCTCCTAATGACTTTTTAAGTTCTGTCAGTGATGTTATTTTCACATCATTGAAATATGATTTCAACACTAAATCATGTGCAGCTGCATCGGCTGAGAGGAGGAAAAATGAAGCTTGTGTCTTGCATGTTTCTCGTCTCCTAAAATAATTACAATAATGTCTTACTTTGCTTCTAAAACATGAGTTTAAACCCATTTGTTCTCCAAAAACCAAGCAGTCAGTCTTATTATCCAATTTTCTTTGCTATAAATCTCTTTCTGTGGCTCCCTTTTTATTGCCATCCAGATGTTGTAACTTCCTGTTTTTCACTGCGAGTTTGTAGTTTATACACATGAAACATAGATAAAACTTGTCATCATCATTTAAAATATTCGAAAAAGGGAAAATGGGGCAACATCAGACATTAACTATAAGTTTGCTGTAACGTTCATGACCGGCGTATTTATGGCACTTTCAACTTGCTTACTCTTGAAGCCAGGGCTGGTTTTAGCATTATTTGGGCTCCACGGTTTTTATTTTCATGTTTCCTCATTTCCCATTTCCTCTTCTTACCTCTTCCCTGATTTGTCTCTCCTCTCCTCCGATGTCCCTGTTCTGTCTAACGTCTCTGATGTGTCTTCTTGTTTCCTCTCCTCCTGTGTCTCCTCGCCACAGAGGCTCAGAGGAGCGTCATTGTGGAGCATCTCCAGGCTCAGGGCTCCAGACACAACACACCCAATACACTCTGCTGGGCCAGAGGGAAAGAGTCAGACAGTGTGAATTAACAATGAACAACATTAACAACAATAATATGAATGTTCCTGCTGAAGTGAACAACCTCACTGAGGGGTTTATACTTCATGAGCTGACTTTGTTAATATGACTGAAAGAAAACAGTAGAAGCAGGTCTACTCAAAACTACTTTGTTATTTATGTTATAAAATTAGACAATTCTGGCAAAAATGGTGCAGTTCTGTGTAGCGTCAAATCCTTAAACACATGTGCTTTGTTGATATTTTTATAAATGGCTCCTCATTCTGATTGTGTTGTGTATTTTTAAACACAATATGCATTAATTAAAGGTGTCCAGTGGAGTTTTCTTGTAAAACCTGGTTAAGTTTAGTGTCACCAAAATGCATTGTGTTGTATCCTTTAAGTCTAACAAATGTGTTGAAGATTGCAAAACCCATTTTCAAAGTAATTTACATCTTGCATCCACGTCTACTTGCAAGCATTCTTCTTCTTCACTTACCTTATTTTTGTGTGTGACTGCCACTAGCTGTGAGTCAGAGGAGTAGTGTGAAACCCTGAGATGAACCCACTTGAAAAAGATTGCTCCACAATGCTTCTAGTGGTCAGAAAATGGTACCTTTTATACGTAAAAGCTGTTGTAATTTCCCCGTTTCAGATGAACAAGATCTTTTGTGTTCCAGCCTTTCCTCACAAGAAAAACCACACAAAATGTGAAAAACATAACTTAGTGTGAAGGAGGGAAAAAAAGTCAGAAGGGGACTGTAAAAAGAGGGAACAGTCTCTTACACACACTACAACACATTAAAGACCGTAGTGTAATTAAGCTTAAGATTTACAGTATTATAAAGAGGAGACACTCTGTGAGAAAGAGGACGCAAACAGCTGTCCATCCTTTAAACTCACTCAGTCTGTGGCCGGCTGCTCGTGGATCAGCTCCATGTTTCATCCCTCGAGGACGTCAGTGAGCATCCTCTCGTCTGTCTCGTTTTCAGCTTCGGCAGTGAGTAATCCTTGTTCACAAATATGAACTGAACCAAACTGTGGACACAAATCTGAGGCTCATCATTCAGTCAAAATGTATCTTTTTTATCAGAGGAACAAGAAAAATTAATAGATCTCAGTGGGAAGAGCTGTGTGGGAATTTATTCTTGATTCTTTTGCAATCTGCATGCAGAGAAAACATTTCAGAAACACAAACATGATGGTGGCATCATTGGCCTGCACTGTTTCAGTCTGCATAAGCGTCCTAAAATGATCTGTCACCATTTCATATTGTGATATTGTGTAATTGTTGAAGCTCCACCTCACGTTGCATGAATGACTATCGCCCGGTGGCTCTGACCCCGATAATCATGAAATGCTTGGAGCGACTAGTCATGGACCACATAAGGAGTAATACTGACAGTAACATAGATCCACAGCAGTACCCCTACAGGAGGAACCGCTCTACATCAGATGCAGTATCTTCAGTCATCCATACTGCTCTCACCCATCTGGAGAGCAGGAACTCTTATGTCAGACTGCTCTTTCTGGACTTCAGTTCTGCGTTCAACACAATCATTCCGCAGACTCTTGCCAACAAACTACTGCTGCTGGGATTAACACCTTCACTCTGCAATTGGGTCCTGGACTTCTTGACACACCGGCCACAAGCAGTCAAAATCCACAGCATCTCATCCTCCCGCATCATTCTCAACACCAGCTCCCCCCAAGGATGTGTACTGAGCCCCCTGCTGTACGCTATTCACACAGGACTGCTCAGCTAAACACCTGGGCAGCCATATTGTGAAATTTGCTGACTACACAGCAGTAGTGGGACTGATATCCCACAGCGATGAGTCGTCATATCGGCAGGAGGTGGAAGATTTGGTGGACTGGTGCGGGGAGAACAATAGAACAATCTCTGTATTAACGTGGGGAAGACGAAGGAAGGAGCTAGTTGTGGATTTTAGGAGGGGAAACCACACCCCCTCCCCCCTGTTCATCAATGGCACAGCTGTGGAAATGGTACACAGCTTCAAGTACCTTGGAGTCCACATTTCCAGGGACTTGAAGTGGACTATAAACACCACCGACATCCTGAAGAAGGCCCACCAACGCCTTTAATTTCTCAGGAGAATGAGGCAGGCTGGCCTCAACACCTCAGTGCTGGCAGCTTTCTACAGGTGTGTGGTGGAGAGTACACTCACCTTCTCCATCACCACTTGGTATGGAAACTGCTCAGCTGCCGATAGGAAGGATTGCCCAGAAGATCACCTGCAGCAGGCTTCCATCCATTGAGGACATCTACATCAGGAGGTGCAGGAGCAGTGCAGGCTGCATCATGGGGGACCCAACCCAACCCAACCCAGCCCATTGACTGTTTGTACCCCTCCCCTCGGGTAAGAGGCTGCGGAGCTTGAAGACCAGAACTACTAAGCTCAAGTGCAGCTTCTACCCTGAGGCTGTCAGACTGATGAACTCCATACATCACTGAATGCACTTTCATCCTCCTCCTGCCTCACCTTATATACCGAATACAACATGGCTGCTCTGTTTTAGCGTTCTGTTTTTAATCTACTGCACTTGGTTATTTATTATACATATTATTGTTGTTATATTTATATTTTTTAAGCCTGAGTCTGTGATTTATTTATTATAGCTTATTTTTTTAGACTTACTCATGTACTGTACGCTGCTGGACCTGAGTACAAATTTTGTTTCATGTGTAAACAAATAAACCTTGAAACGTTGCAGCTTTCATTCAGCATGTTGCACACTATCCTCTTAAATTATCCTCTGATTTACAAGGTCAACACAATCCTGTCTTCAGTCATATCCTGAGTCTTCACATGCACATGTTGTTTTTATGCCATTATCTCCAAAAAGTTTCATTACCTTCCTGTAGTCTGTCAGGACGGGGTAAGTTTGAGAAGTCAGACTGCAGCCTTCTCTAAAGGTTAAGTGCAGTGATATATATATATATAAATATGTTTTTTTCCCAAAAGACAAAAACAAAGCAAAACAGAATATAAATAATTCTACAAACACACATTGTCTATGAGAATCTAATATATCTTTCCTCTCCTCTCTACTAGTGAAGGGCTGACTGAGAGCCAGACAATACCTATTAAAGTTTAATAAAATAACAAATATAACTCCTGACAAAAACCCTTCAAACTAAACAAACAAGTGAACATATCTTCATGGCTACATACTGATATCAAATGTGTGTGTTTTAGAGTTTGGCTGACTTTTTCTACTGTTATATACCGGCTTACTGTTTGACATTTATAAGACATGTTTGTGTACCAAACATATTTAAGAAGACAATAAAAAAGGCAGCATGATTTGTGTGATGTATGTGTAAACGGGGATGTCCATTTAGCAGTTTTTGCATATAAGTTGTGGTTTACCTTATCGCCAGAAGATATTAAATCCAAGAAGCGAATCTAATATCATGAGAATCAGAATTAAGTCTTGCTGCTAAACATTTTGTTCAGATTGTCTTTGTGGGACTTTTTAAATAAATAAATAAATCCTTCAATAATGTTATTTTCACACCATTGAATGTGATTTACACTCTAAAACATCTGCAGCTGCAGTGACTTAGAACAGGAAAAATTAAGCTTAAATTTGTACTATTTGTCACAGATTATGAAATTAAACCCATCATCATTTTATCTGAAAAGGAAAAAGGGAGCCACAGACATTTAATTTAAGTTTTCTATAACTGTTATGACTTGCGTCTTTATGTGCTTACAAGTTCATTACTCTTAAAACCAGGGCTGGTTTTAAAAGTTTTGGGGTCTATGTTGAGATGGTGTTTTGGCCTTATCCCAGCTGTATTGTAAACAAGTATGTTACGGTCTGTTTCAGCTGCTGCCGTCTGGCAAGCGGCACCGCAGCCTTAAGGCCCAGACCAGCAGGCTCCAGGACAGTTTGTTTCCAATGAAGCGACCAGGCCTATGAATAATGGACACTTACGGCCTGTTGCCTGTCTGTCTGTGACACACACACACACACACACACACTATACATTATTTATATTCCTTTATTGTATTGTATTTTTTAGTAATGTTTTTCTATTGTCGTTTTATCACTACCCAATAATTTTACTCTTAACTTGCACAATGGGACGTAACAAAATGATGTTGGATCTTGAAAAGAACTACGATTCCTATGTACTTTTCATTTCATTTCAAGTAGAGACATAAAACTCAGAGACAAATTTCTGAATGACTAAAAACCACTAAAAGGTTAAAAAAATGACAATGTGCTTTGAGTTATTTGGGTGAACCAACCTTTTAAAATGGACCACAAGGAGATAGGCTGGGTTGTATTTTTTTCACAAAACATTGAAATTCCTGCACAAAAATCGGCCTATATGAAAAGAGACAATGACCATAGTTGTAAGTTATTATATACTTTAACTATTAGAGACTGTGTATGTGGATACAAATTTGCCATTATAGCAATATTGCATGAAATGGCATTGGTGCGGCAGAAATAATCCCTACAACATGACCCAAAAAAAATCAGACTCAAGACAATTTAGAGTTCACTGTACTCTGATTGGTTTCATTGTTGAACTTGAAATGTGTGTATATCTGTCTGATGTGATTAAAACACATCAGAAGAGAAGATTTAAAAGTTTCCCCTGCTATCACACATGTACCATTTCTGCACGGCGCCTTTCTTTGGAGAGTCACTTATCATTTCTGCCACTTTTAGTGGCAGCAGGGATTAAATCTTCTGAAAGATAAGGAGCCTAAAAATTCAACAAACTACTATATGCAAAACATTCACAAAAAAAAAACCCATCTGTATTGAGGTTTCTGAAAAACCTGCATTATATTTTGTGAAAGGTGGACAGCGTCGGATATTGAAGTTTCTACACACTCTGCCTGAATCGCACAAAAAGTTGTATTTTAATGTACAATTCAGTCTCTAGCAGAGCAAAGTAAAAGAGAAAAAACTCGACTTTCATGAAAGGTTTTTTTGATATTTTAGAGACGTAATGATTATTGACGAATTTAGTGCTCAAATGCACCTTAACCATTACATTCAGACATCGTCCTGTAAACTGAGGTAGACAATATAATCTACATCTTTCATCAAAGAGTTACCTTATTTCTTCTTCTTACTCTAATTATTGTGATATTTGTTTGGATGACGTGAGTGTGTGAAGCAGTGTCAGGAAGCAGACATCTCGTGCTAAAAGTGTGAGAATTGTCAACCCTCAAAAGTGCATACCATCAAAATAAGTGTTACTCGTTTCTGGTGTTAATAATCCAGAGGGGTTGTGAAAATTGAGGAATGATTTCTCTCACACGCATTCATATTTTTTCAATTAAATTTTAGCACAATTTTCAAAGTTGTGAAAGTCTGAAAAAAATGTGATTTATTATTTTATAAATTTATTTATTTATTTGTTCCTGCTGGCGCATTGCTGAATTTCTTGAGTGATTACCACCACCTGTAAATCAATGGAACAATGTGTTGCGCTTGTGTGCATGGACAATAATAAATGGGGAGCCCACTAATCCAAAGCATTGCTCTGGAGTCCTACTGGTGGCTAAAAACTCACGCACGTAGCTGGATAAGAAAATGAAGAGTTGATGGAGCTAGTTGATATCCAGTTTCATCGTACTGGTTATCTGAATGAACAATGTTAGGCTCAGTGAACGAAGCCAGCTAACGAAAACATATCCTGGTTTAGTTGAATTAGCTTTGTAGGTGGCTCATTGACAGGGGTTTTTGTGTCGATGTGGTTTAGTCAAATTTAAAAGGGTTAAAATGTGAAAATAAACATATGAATAATTTGCACACATCCTTTTTTGTGTGGACTCAGTATAAAATTTCTGTTTTTAATGCATTTTGAGAGAATATATTAGAGGATTATGGCAAAAATGTCTAAGTGGTGTAACCATAAAAACTTTGTACCAAATAATTAAACTTGCTTAAGAAACATAAACTTCTCAATAAAACACCATATCAACTAGTTTGGCATGATCTTACATTATAACTTTTTATATTAAATAAAGGTAATGGAAGGAGCATAAATCCACTTAAATACACTGTAGGTGGATAAAATATTTATCATTCTTTTGTGGTTACACCATTTGACATTTTCAGGAGCATTCAGTCTTACCTTTGGTTAAAAAAAATGGTGCAAATGTCATTTCAAATGTCATAAAACCAACAAAAAATACTGATGCTGCTTTTAAGACAATTTTTAAAAGGTATTTTTGAATTGCTCATCTTGCCAACCGTTATTTGTCACTGACCCATGTACAGAAACCTGGACTTGAACAGTGATGTTGCAGAAACAAACAATCAAACACCCTTTTAATCCATTTTATTTTGTATTTTCTGGGCTTGCTGGTGAGTGGCAGCATGACATGAATACTTTCACCATAGTAGCAGAAGTTGGAACATTAAGGTGCTTTTCATAAGCAAGGACAACACCATCAACAAGATGCATTTTAATAAATTTTAATGAAGATTGTTCTTCTTTGCTCAGATGTGGTGTGGGGAAGCCACATGGAGGATCTGCCATGGCGCCCGGACATTGATGAGCCCCTTTAGGATCCTACAAGAGATGAAGAAAAAGGGGAAACAGGAAGAAAGAGTGAGTGGAGGGGGAGGGACGCAGAATACGAGAGGAACAGAGGGGGAAAAGGGTTAGATTGGTATAGGAAGCTGGAAGAGGTTTGTTCCAACTCCTGATACTCTGCTGTATAAGAAAAATGGATCCCTTTTTAGTCACATTTCTTTCTCCATATGCAAACTTTTCCATCTCAACCAAGCACAAAAACTCCCAACTTCTGTCTCAAACTAATTCTGTTTAGATGTGCAAATGGAAAACAAGTGGATGTTCATACAGTATAGTGCCTAAAGTCAGTCTGGCAGTGGGTTGAATGTTGAATAGAGACCATTTATATACTGCTGCTGATTACTAATGGGAAGCAGGTGTGTTAGCAGGAAACTGGCCAGGAGATGGTCTGCTGAGATGACAGCAGAGATTATTAAAACTCGAAATGAGAAACTGATTCAGATCACATTGAATAAATTGAAGGTGGAACAATAACGAGAATGAACAACAGCTCAGAGGAGCCTTTTCTCTTCTCTGTGAGGTTTTATTCACTGAGAAGTCACGTTAGCGCTGGCATCCTTTTTGTCTCTTACCTCTTGCTCATCCTTCTGTCTTTCTTTATTTTGGTCTCACTAACTTTCATTTAGTGACAGGCATCTTCTGATATGTGTGTGTGTGTGTGTGTGTGTGTGTGTGTGTGTGTGTGTGTGTGTGTGTGTGTGTGTGTGTGTGTGTGTGTGTGTGTGTGTGTGTGTGTGTGTGTGTGTGTGTGTGTGCCAGGCTACAGTCACACTGCAGGCCTTCGTGCTCAGTTCTGGATCGCTGCATGTATTTGATTCGTTTTGGATGACAGTTCATATCTATTCTAGGATGTAGCACATATCCCCTACCAACATGCCCTGACAGCACTGTCAAGGAGATACGTGTGTGTGTGTGTGTGTGTGTGTGTGTGTGTGTGTGTGTGTGTGTGTGTGTGTGTGTGTGTGTGTGCAGAGTCGGTATAACAAGAGATGTCACGGCTGATTTTGTACTTACGATTCTTCTGCTTGTTTTAATATGTATTTTAGTTAAGGAACAAAATACACCTCCCTGTCTTGACTGAGCTGACGTGTCTCCACAAAATAACGACCCATACAAGACGAACATCAGCACTGGATAACACGCACACATGCAGGTTTTGTAATTTCACTCAGAAGACCTTCAACATTCAGTCATTTTGCTTTTTTGACTCTGACTTTTAACACTTCAACATGAAAACTCTTTCATTGCTAAAAATGTCTCTTTGCTCTCCTGAGAAGCGGTTACACCTTGCTAACATGGCAGGTAACTGAGACTCGGCACAGACACACTTTGGGCATTAAGCCCACTGCTGAGGTTTTATTTAAAATGTATTAGGTCAGCAGCTGCTTAAAAAGCACAGGCAGTTGCAGATTTCTGTCTTAACATATGTCACCTGCTGCCACAGATACCAAAAGAGAGAAAAAAGCTGAATTAATGGTTTGCATAATGTTTTTTTTTTTTTCTGATGACGTGGTCACATGCATTGATTGATTTCAGACTCAATTCATCAAATCCAACCAATCTATCCATTTTAACTTAGTTGTAGCAATCAATGTGCTCAGAAGCCAAAGAAATACGTTTGGTGATCAATAATAGAGGAAGCAATCTCATTTTCTGTGTTGCATCACCAATAAAGCTTTATCTTTGCTTTTTTATAAAACAGTAAATGCAAGAATACATGTTTATATTCTCATTAGTTTGAAGGGACATCGCACATAAAATAAATCAACATTTAGATGAGCATGATTTGAGCTGTAATGAGTTGATAAGTTGTGCTTGTGAGACTATGTGACTTTTGACTTGGAAATAACCTTGACTTTTCTTGAAGTATCCACCTCGGCACTTTAATACAGAAGTTCCTGAAAGTCTAGCAAATAGGGAGCAGCATCATTCATGGTGATTAAACCCAAATTCAATGGATGTAGTGTTATGTTGTCACTGCACAGGATTTTTAACCCTCACTCTGCCAACTCTATAAACATACATGCATCTTGAGTTGATTACATGAAAGCTTGCACTTCATCAACATGGGAAGCTCTCACATCTTTCCCTTCTATCCCATATGACATGAACGCAGCATTAAAGCCCTGGGTACCCACACAGGTGTTTCCACTTATTCTGACTGATTAGACCTCTGATCAGGTTGAACATGGGAAGGGTTACACTGAAACACTGGGATGTAACTGGACTCTGTGTGCCAATAAGGATGATAAAGGTGTAGTTTGTACCACTCTAACAGGTACAACAAAACAGGAGAGTGAGGTAGACATCATGCAAAGAGCCCTCCACACAATCCCTCATAGGCGCCAGGCTGTGCTGCAATTTTGGCCACAGATGGGATTGCAGGTTATGTGATGAAGACTGCGAAAGAAACAACAGCATCAGTCATTTCAGGAAATGCCTAAAAGGGACATTACTGTATATTCAAGTGACGAAGAACATTAGAGATTGTAGCAATTATGATTATTGTCCATCAGGAGCTGTGGAGGAAGTATTGTGTTTACAGAGGGCGAAGGAGGTGATTGTGGTGGTTGGTCAACAAAATGTCTTTGACAGGAGACGGGTGATTGCCTGCTGTACACACCATAATCTTTTCTGTTCTGTTTATGACCGCTTTTTATTAAATCACAAATTTAGGGTTAATATCTTACACTGCACTACAACTTTATATTCTCCTGTTATCGGTCTTACTCTGTTTTAGCTTAATTTTATTTCTAATTTAACACTTTTAATCATATTTAAATGTCTTTTTATTTTGCCATGTGTTTGCTTTTATGTTTTATGTAAAGCACTTTGAATTGCCTTGTTGTTGGCTGTACCAATACATTTGCTTTGCCTTACCTAACCCTAACCAAGCCATTTTAAGTGCCTAGATCTTTGTTGTTATGGAAGGCAAATAATCAAGTTTTGCATTTACTTTAGAGGACATGTCCAATGTACTCTGTACCAAAAAAGACCAAGATGAACATGCACAAAAGACAGACGAACAAAAGAAACATCTGCAAACCTTTTTTCAAGAGCATCTTATGTTTAGAAATAACCGTTTGCAATTTCAGCCATCAAGTTCACTATTAAAAAGTCAAAACAGGGCGACTTGGTAGCTGAGTGATTACCGTGCATGCCACATGATGGCAGCGTCTCTGGTTTGATTCCGGCAAGGGACCTTTGCTGCAAGTCATCTCTCTCTCTCTCTCTCTCTCTCTCTCTCTCTCTCTCTCTCTCTCTCTCTCTCTCTCTCTCTCTCTCTCTCTCTCTCTCTCTCTCTCTCTCTATCTCTATCTCTCTCTCTCTCTCTCTCTCTCTCTCTCTCTCTCTCTCTCTCTCTCTCTCTCTCGATTCTGAACAAGTGGCACCAGAGCAATAAGTACTTGGCTCTAAAGATCTGATAAATGACCTCTTCAAAAACATGTAGGAAAGCACTTTTCACCATCTTCAAGAATCCGAAATCATTCCACTTGTAAATAACACAGCCGACAGCTCCTTCGGTTCTCCTTCTGCTCACATTAGTGGAAACATCTCAAAGCAGATCTCATCGAATGAGCGGCAAGGCCTGTAAAATGCCACTTCTGGGATATTTTCTCTATACTTGCTGCTTTCTTACTTTCTCAGCACAGACGCTAAGCTTGCACACATCAAGAGCGCAAAGGTTTGATGTCCCAGCTGGCAACTGTTGGCTAATTAGCCTCTCTTCTAGTTTGTCTTGTTGCAGCTACACGACTCATCAGCAGCTAATGATCGGTGTTTGTCCCCGTCTGCAGCCCTCTGAAGGGTGCCGAGAGCCGCGTGGTGGACGACACAAGGAGAGTGTACATGTAGAAGGCTCCAGCAGTGACCAAATGTTCACAAAGTGGGTTTTTCGATCCGGAGAGTGAACATCTGTTTGTCTCCGTTTTACATAAAGATGTGTCTGAAATGCAGATTACGTCGGTGCAAATGAAAGGCATAAAAGCTGTAATCACATTACTTTTCCTGAAATTGGCAATAACAACAAACTATTCTCATTATTCATTTTTAAAGTTATTTTAAATCATTATATATTTTTTTATATTAATTGGTGTATTTTATGCTTGAAGTGCTCCTTATTAGCTTAGCCACAGAGATAAAAAAAAAAAAAAAACTCATTTGTGCTCTCGATTAAATAATTGATGCGCACGGATTACTTAATTAGTGCCCTCTATTGATCTGTTCTGCCTGTTCCCGTCTTGCATTCAGTCAGCCGGAAGTTTGAAGAAAGAGACATCAGCTACTTCTTGTGCTTATGTGAGGTGAAAGAAGAGCTGGTGAAAGTTGTTTGATTTGATATCTGAGAGATTTTGATTTGTAATAATATAACCACATTAATAGGTAATGAGAACCTTTTGTTTTTTTATCTAGGCAATCCACAGTGAGGTACGGCCGGATGAGCAAATGGCATGAGGGTGAATTAAAATTAAATCAAAAGCACAAATAAACAAATTAAATCACATTTTTTTTGTTCATGGCCCATCTCGTGCTCTGCTTTATAGGTAGCGGTACAGCACGTTTCTCTAACTGTGGCTCAGGAGAAAAAGAAAAGAGCTTTACAAGCTTGTTACACTAACACAACCTCTTGACTTTGTACTACATGATACATTTCTCAAAGAACGTCAGTACAAAGTAACTGCTTTCTGTGCAACACTGTGGCTCATTGACATGTTTTTTTTTAATATATTTGGACAACAAAAAGGTCTAAGGCACAGAGAAAGACAATATATCAGGCTTTAGATATATGTGGCGGCCTCGGGCTCAGGAGGAAGAGCAGTCGTCCACCAATGGTGAGTTTGGTGGTTTGATTCCCAGCTCCTCCAGTACACATGTCGATGTGTTCTTAACCTTGGCTGCACCAGTGGTGAATGACTGTGTGTGTTTAGTGTCCATCTGAAGAGTTGATGATGATGATGATGATGGTTGGCAGCCCCTGTCATCAGTGTATGAATGGGTGAATGTGACATGTAGTGTAAAAGTGCTTTGAGTTGGTCAGAAAAGCACTATATAAGTACAGTCCATTTACCATGTGCAGTACTTGTAAGCTGGATGAGTTCATTGTTGGTTTGGCTCTGCACATGACATTTATTGAGAATAAGAAAAATATAGAAAATCCTGAGCCTTATCCTTGAATGGATGTCAGCTCATCACAAGAGGTCGAGAGCCAGTGTGGTCGAAGATACATGAATGCTGCGAGAACAGTAACGGTAAAGTGAAAATGGGAAGTTAGAATAATCTTCTGAGATGTAAATTCTCTTTTTTTTTACTCACAAAAATATAAATAATGAGATGTAACACTGATGATTGAACAATCTGAAAGCGATACCCTTCTTATACCTGCATTTTATTAAACTTAATTATCACAGTTGAACCCCTGTAGGTGGTATAGTTTAGCTGTATAAGTGCTGATGTAGATTATTGACTTTTAATTGACGTTATTCATCCACACGTAAATACACAAACAGCGGGGGAAGTGTTTTAGGATGTCAATACAGAAGACAGCAGATGCTAACAAAACAACACTAATGCTGTGAAGTTATGAAGAAAAACTAATTTTGCTGCTGCTGCCTTTTTCTCATTAACCCTGTTGACTGTTTAGTTACAGTTAAATTTAGTTTAGTTGTATTTATATTGTGTAAGACCAGAAGTTTTGAAATATTTTTATGCTGCTAAAAGTCCACCTCCTAAAACACTACAGTTTTTTCTAAACACCAAAATAAATAAGACTGATAACAGAAACCACTTCCTGTTTACTGTTTCTCAGCTATAGTGTAAATACAATGTAAATCTACCTCAATACATCTCAGAGTCTAAATAAAAGTTAAAATGAAAAAAATCAAATAAAATGCTTCTGTTTTGCTAATGTGAGTCAACCTTCATAAAGAGGGTTATGATTCAATTCATCCACGGGAACAAAGCAATAGTAATAATAATAAAAATGTAATTTTCTTATCAACGGTACAAATTGCTGTGAAGCAAAACGAGCGTGACACTCGTATTAACAAACACAATAAAGGAAGACTTTGTGCTGCTGAGTTAAATAAAGACTGCCGCAGCAGAAGAAAGAAAGACATACAGTATGAGTGGTATTATCAGTACAATGTGAATTTACATACAAATAATATCACTATAAGAAACATAAGTCCTCTCAGCAGTCCAGGAAACACAAAATAAACCATTAAACTGAAACCACAAGTATAGCTGATGAAGATGTGGAGCCTCTTCTAAAAGGTACACAACTTTAAGAAGTGGAAAAGAATACAAATTTAAAGGAGCACATTAAATTATATAACCATGTTTACTGCACAAAAAGAATAATTTAGATTCCCCGAGCAACCTCAATCCCTTAACCAGTCTCTCCATTCCCTCCACGCAGAATTTGTGTTCTTGAGATTGCAATAATTTATGCAAATTCAACCAATCTTCATAATACTTCCACAAAAAAATTGTCAAACTGGAAGAATGCATGAATATTTTCCACATAAAAAGAAACACATAAAATTCAGAGCTACTCTTTCAGCCAAAGTTAAATAAAAATCCATCCTCATTCTCCAAAAAACAACCTCCTGTGTATTGTGTCGACCAAACGTGTCGAGATTTGTTATAAATGTGTGCATAATGTTGATGTGAACTACAGTAACCTTTTATAGACTCCATTCAAACCTACATTAATTGATTTTTGGGGCCACCTGGGTGCAGAGGAAAAAGGTGTTGACACAACATCGATATATTATTAACTTTTTAAGTTAATATAGTAAATTTGTTACCAATAATTTGCCTATCCGGAGTAACATTAAGCATTCAATTTGAGTTGTGTTTCTAACCACCTGGTGAAAGCAATTAAATATTTCCTTTCTCAAGTTATCAACAGTGTGTCTCATTCTTTTGTTCATTCACGTGCAGATTTTCCCCAAAACAACACAAACCTCACAAACTTTCTTAATCTCCAGAAAATTCAGTGGTTTTTGGCCCCAAACCTTTTATGAGATCCAGGAGGATTTGGTTACAGTGTCTATGATCAATATTTTTCATAATGATAATGTATTAAATAATAATGCATAACATGAGAGTTATCACTCATTGATGAACCCACACAGGATTATCACCCAACTCCGCAGATCCTGACAGCTTTATAGCTTTATGGCTTTATAGCTGTAAGCCAGTTTCAGCTTATTGTTTAGCTGTCAGGCTGCAACTTTACTCTTCTTCGTTCTCATAGTATCATCTTTTTTGGGACAAAGCAGACAGCTGTTTTCAGATAGAAAGCTCTAAACACTCACTGTACACTACCTGCTCAGCACCAGCTGGAAAACAGACACAGTTGTAGACTAGCTGGTGAACATAGTGAAGGATTAAGCAGCTAAAAAGCCAGATATTTCCCTCAGGAGTCGGTAGAGAGCAAAAATAGAGCTAAAAGAGAGTACATTTCAGACTTAGTGGTGCAGTGATTAGTACTGTCACCTCACAGCACTAAGGTTCTGGGTTCAAACCCACCGGCCAGCTGGTGCCCGACTGTGTGGGTTCTCTCCAGACCAAAAACATGCAGCTTAGGTTAACTGGTCACTCTAAATTGCCCGTAGGTGTGAATGTGAGCGCGAATGGTTGTTCATCTTCTCATCCCTGTGATGGCCCCACTCTCCAGGCTCTAGTCCCCCAGCGACCCTTTAGAGCAGGGGTTGCGATCCGGCCCACTTTCCTTCCTGTGTTCTTTTCCTTCCTTCCTTTTTTCCTTTCTTCGTTCCTTCCTTCCTTTCTTTCATCCTTCTGTCCTTCCTTCCATCTGTCCTTCTGTCCATTGCTTCCTTCTGTCCTTTTTTCCATCTGTCCTTCTGTCCATTGCTTCCTTCTGTCCTTTTTTCCATCTGTCCTTCCTCCCTACCTTCCTTTTTTCCTTTCTTCGTTTTGTCCTTCCATCTGTCCTTCCTCCCTTTCTTCCTTCTGTTCTTCCACCCTCCCTTCCTTCTATCATCCCTTCCTCCTTCCTTCCTTCCCTCCATCTTTTTAATGATCTGGCCAACATGAGATTAAATTGGTCTGTATGTGGCCCTTGAATGAAAATGAGTTAGACATACCTGTTTTAGAGGATAAGTGGTTTGGAGACAAAAAAACAATCAATTCAATATGGACAGAAACACGACTCCAAATGAATGATATGTTGCTCTGTAACTCCTGGATGTGTAAATAAACAAGCTCAACATATCAACTCAAAAGGTGATGAAATGTCAGTCTTTTTTATGTCATTTAAGCAAAACCATTTGACCTTTATAAACAGGTGAAAACCAGATTAAACATCATCATTTTAGATCTCCTCGTAGTATATTCTTGCCCAGTTCACATGTAAACACTATTATAGAGTTTGAGTCTGTTTCACCCCCTTCCCACCCCCACACCACACAACTTTCTGCGTCTCCTCCCAGTCTGTGTCGGGTTATGTAGCTCTCAGCGCTGTGATGAGGAGCAGAGACGCAGAGTCGGAGTGCACAGCTTTGTAGTTGAAGGGGCTGCTTCCTGTCCTGCATTATTAATACCTGATGTTCACAGTTGACCTGGCGCTCAGACACGTCCCTCACTGGGCCATGAATGAAAGAGAGAGTGTGTGTGTGTGTGTGTTTGTGTTTGTGTGTAGCAGAGAGAAAGGGGATTAAACTGGTGCTACAACATCCAGGATTGGACAACAGTTTATTGAAGGAAATAGCTTCTGTTAGAGAAAAAAATGATGCTTAAATTGCTTAACCCTTAAATACTGTTCAGGCCAATTTGATCCATTTTGACATTTGACATCTGTAAAAACACCCAAAATGTCTTTTAACCCTGACATTTGATGACTTTTCCTAAAGTGGCCCAACATGCATAGAAATGTATATATCTTAAAATGTTATACTTTTGTAAAGGTGCTACAAATGTTTGTCCATTAGGGCTGTTATAGGTCAAATTTGACCCGTATCTACTGACATGTCTTTTAGTTAAATTAATATTTAATAAGTTAGTAGTTATGAGGATTTCTTTTTATGATGTAGCAGTGAAGACTGTTGGCTCTAATGGTTATATGATAAACCCCACAGCTACATAAAGTTCTGGTAATTTTCAGTTTCAATTAAATACATATAAATAATTATTGCTATGTTATATTTTCATGTCTTAAGTAAAATAAGACATGATATTGTGTGATAGTAGCTGTTTTTTTGCTCCAAAAATGTCTTAAAAAATACACTCTCTGCTCTCTGAAACATTAATCAAGGTTAATTAATTAATCACCCATTTATTGATCAGTCAGATCAGCTATTGATGCTTTCTAAACAGATCTGTGGTTCAACATTTGGTAAATGTACTTTTTATGAGGGGGAACATACTGCGACGGTGTAGAATATGAACAGTATCTGAGGGTTTTAAACCTGATCAAAGTCCCATAGGCCGGATGTTTGAGGTACTATGCTTCTAATAGTGGTTAGCTCTGTCTGACAAGCTCTGCAATTTGTTCACGATAATCTGCCTTAGTTCAGCAAGAATTGGCTCTTCATTACTTCCTTCAGTGAGAGCGGTTTTATCCAAATACTCACCCGCTGTAAAAAAAAAAAACTAAAAAAAAAAAAAATGTAATATAGATAATTTGCCCTGAAAAGAAATAGAGAGCGCAGTGGGGCTGAGCGCTCCGTCATAAAGCCCTGTGAGAAAACTTCACTGACAACCATATAATGAGGATCTCCCACCATTTTATTGTGTCTTTATCTGCTCTCTCTAAACTGGGAGTGTGAAAAGAAGCGAGGGAAAAAAAAAAAGGAGCTGCAGGTTTGGAGCAAATTACCCATGCTTATTTATTCAGAGACGTCGCCTCATAGAGCAACCAACCCCCTGGGTCTTCTTGCAGGCCCGAGCGAACGCCAAATTGCTTTGGTGCTTGGAAAGAGAGAAAAAAATGACAGAATGAAAAAGGGGAGACGAGTGAAGGCGAAGAAAATGTGTAGTGTGTTCCATGAAGTTGTTAAAAGAACGAGGGCTGAGGTGACAGATAAGGAGGAGGGAGATTACAGGTTGGGGTTAGAATTTAGGTCAAGAGACAGCAAGTGAGGAAAGAGAGGAAAGACGAAGAGGGAGACATGAACATATAGGGTGGATGACAAAAAAAACAGAGGAAAAGAGTGTTTTTTTTAGGGGGGGGGATAAGATAGTTAACTCGAGCCTCGGAGGGAGGGAAATGAGAAGAGGAGAGAGGTGTGGTGTTGCTGATGGAAACTAATAAGGGAAGAGGACGAGGAGGGGTGGAGGGTTGGCTGAGCGTCTCCCAGGGGTCTCAGAGAGGGAGAAGAAGATGGCTCGGAGAGTGCACCCCCCGCACAGAAACTCAACAGGGGGTCAGCTTTTTGTTTTGGAAAGAAAAAAAAAATAGAGAAGAAAAGCTCCCCACCACCACCACCCTCGACAGCAAGAGGCGATAACAGAGGCACTCCATGTTTCAGCTGGTGGAGGAGCTTTGTTCAGGGAGTTGAGATGGAGGGTGGTGATGGAGGGATGGGGGGGGGGGGGGGGGGGGGGGTCTTCTAACTCAGGCTCTCATTTCCCACCCCCACAGTCGCACACTTTCACACATGCAAATATAGATATATACAGTATAATCGGTAAGTAGGACAATGATCTGTTTCTCATTGTTTTGACTCTCTACTCTAACAATGTAAAACTTATCTCCAACAAAATGTTCTTACCCTACTTTTTGTCCTATTTAAATGATGCTGGGTTACATTTACAAACACTGTTTTCCAATGCAGGAAGTTTTCATTATTAATTAATAGTTGTTTGCGCTATAAAATGTCAGAAAACTGTCAAAAAATGTCAATCACTCTTTCCCAGAGCTTCAGACGTCTTGTTTTATTTTGATTAACAATCAATCAATCAAACTTCATTTATATATAGCACCTTTCATTCAGGTTAATGTAGTTCAAAATGCTTCACAGTTGATTGACAAGCTGATAATAAGCAGAGAGAACAAGTGTAGGCCAAAGACAACATAAAGAAATGGAATAAAAACGATGAAGGAACAAAAACAAAGAACTAATTAGACACAAGAGAAAAAAAGAATTATAAAAAATAAAAAAATGTCTACCACCACAATCCAAAGATTCTGTTATAGAAGTTGAACGAACACAGAAAATATTTACATTTGTGAATCTGTGAGGTTGGAATAAGAGAATTTGGATTTTGTTTTTCACTCTGAATGTTTAATCGAGGATCAACATAGTTTGAATAGACTCATTCTGGTGATTGATGAATGGTTTAATCTTTGCAAGTCTTCACCACAGACTAAAGTTTGTGTCCTACAGAACATTTCATGTGTTGTTAGACATCTGGCTCTGCTTTTAGTTCAAGATGAAGGTCAACATTTCCACATCTCATACCTCACTGATGTTTTAAGTACTTGGTAAATACCATAATCGTTCCTCAAACCTTGAGTCTGGAGATTTTCTACATTTTTCTTATTGTGAACAAATCCCATAAAAATACCAAAACCAACATTGAACTGGACACTAACAAGAGTTTTATGTTCATCCAAAGGCTGATATGATTTATTCCTCTGTGGAGCTCCATTGTTCTCCAAAAGCTCTTAAAAAACATTTTCCTGTTTGAGTAATGTTTGCTAAAAACTACGGTGCCCACCTGTTTATCATTTAACCTTTGTGTCGTCCTCCCGGGTCAAATTGACCCTGTCTCTTTTGACTGTTCCTTCTTTCCTACCTTCCTTCCTTCCTTCCTTCCTTCTTTCCTTCCTCCCTCCCTCCTTCTCTTTTTCTTTCCTTCCTCTCTATTTCCTACCTTCCTTATTTTCTTCCTACATCCCCTTTCTTCCCTCCTTCTTTCCTTCCCTCCTTCCTTCCTTCCCTTCTTCCCTTCCTTCTTTCCTCCCTCCCTCCTTCTCACTTACTTTCCTCCCCCCTACCTGCCTCCCTTCCTTCTTTTCTTCCTTCATCCCCCTTTCTTCCTTCCTTCTGTCCTTCCTTCCTCCCTCCCTCCTTCCTTCCTTCCTTCCCTTCCTTCTTTCCTCTGTCCTTCTTTCCTTCCATCCTCCCTTCCTCTTTCCCTTTCTCCCTCCCTCCCTCCCTCCTACCTTTCTTCCTTCCTTATTTCCTCCGTCCTTCCTTCCTTCTTTCCTTTCCTCCCTCCTTTCCTTCCTTCCTCCCTTCCATCCT